>NC_079168.1:19619089-19716589 GCF_947568905.1 Ostrea edulis
CAACTGATATTTTGCATTACTGCTCTCGAGTTGGTTTTGCATGTGAGAAAGCTTTGTTGTTTGTTGTATGCAAAATGGTTATACATGTTGATAGAAGGAATGAGATTAAATATTTATAAAAACACAGCTATTTTTTCCCGATATTTTTCTTCTGTATAGATTCATCTTGTGATTGACATGTTCAGTCGCCACAATGACAACAGAATCAATTGAAATTTCAACATTGCTATCATGGCTTCTGATTAACTTTGCTTCTGCAATTTCTAATATTTTATATAGAATGGATCTGAAGCAGTTACCTTAGGCAAGAGACAAAAGTTAGGGGAGCGATACATTTCATACCTACAAAACATATGGGGTCAGAACTCATGGTTACAAATATTGAGGGCACACATCCCATGCAAATCTTGAAAAGCAAAAAGATTAACATAGGGATTTGAAATTTGCACAGAAAGTAACCTAGCTACTATCAAAATTGACAAATGGTCACAACCATACTTGTGTCCCCACTTTTGAAAAGGGGACACACCCCTCTGCACCCACCTGCTATTCATGTGACATGCCAAAAACATCTGCCAAGTCTCCGCATGACACGGTCAGTAATAGGCGTCTGAGATTGGAAGGATGAAGACCTCTCCTTTTTCCTTCTAGAGAAAAGGGAATGAGAGGGATTTGGTCACTTAATCCATCCATTTGACATGCTTGGTACATTTCTTTCCTTCCAAAACAATGAATACCTTCAGCATTCACCATCCATCTTGGATAAGTAGGTTGCCGTCATCACTGTCAGTTCATTCATGGTAGCTTGCCTGGTAGATAACATGATCCAATCCCTGTTGACACTCTTGCTGCCGACCTAGTGTTAAAGCACATATCTACGGAAGCCGATAGGTGCTAGGGTATAGAATCAATATTCATTTAACTGGCGTCCGCCACTTATTAACTGGTGGCAGCCACTTATTATCTGGTGGCCGCCATATAAATTAACTAGCGGCTGCCACTTAAATTATCTGGTAGCCGCCACATAAATTAACTGGCGACCACCAGTTATTCAACTCCCTCTCTCTCTGAAAATGAAAGAGGTGCAATCCCTCTCGCATGAGCAAATCTTCATGTGTACTTAATATACATGTACTAACATATTGGGCACAGAGCCAGGGGGCTGATCCTCCACTTTTTTGATTTTCTGTCATTTTTTTATGCAAAACTAAGTTATTTTCACATATGAAAGCAGATTAATTGGCAGATTGGCCCCCACCCCACTCTTTTGGTGGTAGTAACAAATGGTAAGAACTACGAACAAAGCCCCCTCCCTCCAATTGAGTATGAAGTTTGAGCAAAAGAGAAATTTTTAGGTTCCTTTTCTGCTTGTCAACAATTGTAGAAGACAATTTGCGTACTATTCTAAATCTTTCAAAAATAATCACTCAGCATTATGAATTAGATTGTTTTTGAAATTGGCAGCCACCATGTACGAATTAAGTGGAGGCTACCAGTTAAATCAAGTGGCGGCTGTCATATAAAGTGATGGCCGCCAGTCAATTTATATGGTGGTCGCCAGATAATAAGTGGCAGCTTCCAGTTAATTATGTGGTGGCCACCACATAAATCAAATGATGGCTGCCAGTTACATGAATACTAATTCTATACCCTGGCACCTATCGGCTTCTGTACATATCCATTGCAAACTGAAGTTGAGAAAATGGTACATGGTCTTTTATCAGTGAACCGATGACTTCAATTGTAGTACAACACCATTAAGTTACATATAGATCTCTACAGTTCTTGATTCATTGGATGTGGTCAGTGGCCAAATTAACATAGATTCAAATAATTAACTTAGACTTATTTCCTTCTCTCCCTGTGGAGGATAGGGCCTTGAACAATCCCTCTCCATTCTGTCCTTCGTTCTGTTACCCTGCTTGCATCTGTTCAGGCCTTTAGTCCAATTTCATTTCGTTCTCTCTCTACTATTGTTCTCCATGTTTCTTTAGGTGTGCCTCTCTTGCGCTTTCCTTCAGGAGTTCATGTAAGTGCCTTCTAGCATGCTCAGTCTTGTCCATTCTCAAAACATACTCTCTCCATTTCCTTGCCATACTACTAATGGGCTCTATTCCTGCTCTTTCTCTCGCTATCTTGTTTCGTACTTTTGTATATCTGCAGGATCCTGCTTAGGCTCTTGTGTAGGAAGGTATCAAGGACTTGCTCATCACCCTTTGTCATTTTCCATGTTTCATTGCTGTAGAGTAGAACCGAGACCACATTAGAATTGAACAATCTTATCTTCGTTTTCTTTCCAATCTGGGAGTTATTCCAGAAGGCTATCAGTTTGTTGTAGGCAGATCTTGCGTGGCCTGTTCTCCTTCTGATGTATTCTGTGGTACCTCTGGTGTCAATGGTGCCTCAGAAGTAGATAAAGTTAGTGACATCCTCTATCTCTTTTCCTGCTGCTGTAATAGCCCAAGAGTTGTTGGCATTAATTCTCATAACATTGAGGCGTTGATGCAGAGGCCCGTTGCTTTCGCATGCCTGACTAGTTTGTTCACTTGTCTGCATTTGCTCTCCAGAATTTGTATGCTACATGCAATGTCACTGGCAGAGTCAAGATCATGCGGTGTTGATGTCATGTTCCATCTTATGCCAGTTGTATCACTAGTTGTTGCGTTCTTTATAATCCGGTCAATGACTAGTAGAAACAGGAATCCCGACATCTTGCATCCTTGTTTTACTCCAGATTTAATCTTAAACCACTCTGATGTTCCACTTCCAGTGATGACTGCACACTCACTGTTATCATAAGTGTAACAGGAAGGGAGAAAATGCAACGGAGCAGACCAGGATTCGAACCCGGGTCCTGAATCTTTAGTCAGGTGCTCTACCAACTGAGCTATCTGACCACCGGCGATCGAACCCGGCTGACCGCTACATTCCTCCCTCCATAAATGTCTTCATACCTGAAGACATCAACCCAGGATCTGTATCCCCATGCAGGCAGTTTCACCTGTCAGTTCCAGGGGCTGGTCTACGGCACCAAATGTAACAGGAAGGGAGAAAATGCAACGGAGCAGACCAGGATTCGAACCCGGGCCTCCTGAATCTCTAGTCAGGTGCTCTACTAACTGAGCTTCTGGCCACCGGCAATCGAACCCGGCTGACCGCTACATAAGCATTGAACCAATCTGATGAATTTGTCTGGTAATCCGTAGTGATTCGTGATCTTCCACAGAGTGTCTTGGTGCAGGCTGTCAAAGGCCTTTTCAAGGTCTATAAAACAAGTATATACGCTGGAGTTCCATTCTCTGGCCTGCTCTAGTATATTCCCCTGTAGAAATATCTGCTCTGTTGTTCCTCTTCCAGCTCTAAATCCTGCTTGTTCGTCTCTGAGGTGTTGGTCTATTTCTTTTACAAGCCGTTGAACTATGAGCATAATGCCTCTCCAGTTCCCACAATTAGTTAAATCACCTTTCTTAAGTAACTTCACGATCAGTCCTCTTCTCCGATCTATTGGCACCTTCTTTTCAGTTCACGCCTTTGTATCAGTTCCAGTATTTGTGTTGCTGATGTTTCTGTGTCTGTCCAGAGGAGTTCTGTGGTAATGTTGTCAACTCCTGGAGCTTTTCTATTATTTAGATCTCTAATTACTTTTTTGATTTCCTCTTTGGATGGTGGGGAGTCCTCAATAGTAAGGACTTCAACATTACGGGTCTCTACATCCGCTGGTTCTGGTGGATCCGAACTGATGAGGATTTCACAGAAGTGTTCCTTCAAACTTGCTCCAACTTCGCCTTCTTTGGTTAGCAGTAAAAATTGTCCTTGTTTGTTCCTAATGCTGTCTACTTGTCGGGGTCTGTCATGACAGACAGTCTTTGTAAAATCGTATACTCTCTTCGTATTTCCGCTGTTTGCTGCTGTTTCTGCCTCGCTTGCTATTTTGTCAAGCCAGTCCCATTTGTCCTTCCCCACGCTTCGTTTGACACACTTGTCTATTTCACTGTATTGTTGTATGGCTTAATTCTTCATTCTTTAGAATCGTGTCACTGTACCATCAATCTTGACCTTGATGGTCCAGCTATCGGGACTGATCCATTCTTAGTTCTTTTTCCTTGGCCCAAGGATGTTGGATGCTGTTTCACTGAATGCTGTTTTGAAGTTGTTCCATACGTCATTAAGTTATGACACCTCACAGTCATTAAGGATGCTGAAGCGATTTTTCATCTGTGGAACCTTGAGCTTCTAACATTTTAGACGTTTCATATCGGTTGGATATTTTCTGTGCTCGTTCAACTTTGTGCAATCTGATTCTGATCTTTGTGACAAGCAGGTTGTGGTCGATTCCTTCGTCTGCGCCTCTGTATACTCTCGCATCTTGTGTGGATCTTTTGAATTTTGTGGTCTATCTGGTCCTTGTGTTCTCCGTTTGGGGATGTCCAGGTCTGCAAATGTATGCTCTTGTATTGTGTGGAAACATGGTGGATGTGATGGCTAAGTTGCTAAGTGCACAAAATGATGCGAGTCTCTCCCCGTTGCCATTTGGTTTGCAGTGGAACCCCATGTATGCCTAAATATCTACAATGTGTCTCTCTCCATCCAGTTGGCTTCCAACTTTGCTCCCGTGGATATCCGGGTTAGAATAGGTCCTCAGTGTCCCTTGTTTGTCGTAAGAGGCGATTAAATGGGATGGTCCTTTAGATGAGACCACAAAAACCGAGGCCCCGTGTCACAGCCGGTGTAACACGATAAAGATTCCTCCCTGCATGCTCAAAGGCCGTAAGCGCTAAGCATAGGCCTAAATTTTGCAGCCCTTCGCCGGCAATGGTGACGTCTCCATAAGAGTGAAAAATTCTCGGACGTCCCGATCAATCAATCAATCAATCCAACTTTTGCATTGAAATTTCCTATTACTAACAGAAGATCGTGTCGAGGTGTTGAGTCTATGACTTTCTGAAGTTGTTCATAAAATAATTCTTTACTCTCCTCCTTTGTATCGTTGGTAGGTGCATAAACCTGAATAACTGGATTTGATGTGTTTTGATCAGATCTCATCGGGCAGTGATGATCCTGTCGCTTATTGATGTATGGAGCGCCAAATTAACATAAACTCACAAAATTGAAGATATCCTCAATTATTTGAAGATATCATCAATTCATTTGATGCGCGCAACAATTGAATTAAATATCTCTTCAAATAATTAATATCTTCATTTCTGAATGGCAAATAAAACTTCAAATTACTCGCCCTTGATTACAGGTGGCGCACGATCCGTTAACGTCCAAGGCGTTTCTAACCTCAAGTTTAAGAGAGCGTCGGAAGGACATGTTTAGATTAGAAAGTTGTTGAATATTTAGTAACGATGTCTGATTACGGTTCGTAGGACCTCACTGCGCTTAGAGACGAACTTAGAAAACGCATTGCAAGACTCTCTGAGCGGAAAGGAAAGCACGTTGAGAGTTTCAGCTGTAACCGAATTTTCTCTGTCACATCGATTAAATAAAGACATTCAATGCACATTGAACGTTTTTCATTATAAACTACTTCGTGGTGAAGTTTACATAATTAAACAGTAGTTTAGGTTGAATATATAATATACAATACATCATAATTCTTTATGAGTTGTTGAATTGCATATGTTTAAAACAATAAGATGCGCCCCCCCCCCCCCCCTTCTCTCTCTCGATCGAGGATTAAGAATATCAATTATTAAATATATCCATATATATCTGAAATTCTATTATTAAGCTGTTAAAATGTGTAGTAATAGTGAATGTATATGTATAACTTCTCTATATGAAATAAAATTCACGATAGAGAAGGCACATGTACATACAGAGTACATGATATATCATACTACATTAAACAGTTTATTTGCGTGTTTTAACTTATATCACTTACGTGATGACATCACGATAGGTAAACAGTTTGCGATTAACTTTTTTATTAGTCCATAGGGCAAGCGAGAGCATAATAATTGGCAGGTCAAATAAATTTTACTACCCCATATGCTTATGGAGCGCCAAATTAACATAAACTCAAATAATTGAAGATATCTTCAATTATTTGAAGATATCTTCAATTATTAGAAGATATCATCAATTCAATTATTGCTCTCTTTAATTGAATTAATGCGAGCATTAAATTAATTATTGTTCTCATCAAATGAATTAATGCGCGCTTCAATTCAATTATTGTTCTCATCAAATGAATTAATGCGCGCTTCAATTCAATTATTGTTCTCATCAAATGAATTAATGCGCGCTTCAATTCAATTATTGCTCTCATCAATTGAATTAATGCGCGCATCAATTGAATTAATGAGAGCAATAATTGATTTAATGCGCGCATTAATTCAATTATCGCTCTCTTCAATTCAATTGATGAGAGAGCAATAATAGATTTGATGCGCGCATTAATTCAATTATTGCTCTCTTCAATTCAATTGATGAGAGCATTAATTTCGTAGAAATATTGCTCGCAATAATTGATTTAGAGCTCGGTATAAATAATTTGATGATCTCTTTAATTCAATTGAAGATATCTTTAATTATTTACAATGCTTTTGTATAAGGAATTAATGGGCGCATCAATTCTTTTAAAGAAAGCAACAATTCAATTAAAGATATCATTATTAATTCAATTGTGGATATGTTGAATTGAAGATATCTTTAATTATTTAGTTGCTCTCTCTAAAAGAATTATTGCTCTCTTCAAATGAATTAAAGATATCATTAATTCAATTGAAGAGAGCAATAGTTGAATTAATGCGCGCATTAAATCCATTATTGCTCTCATCAAATGAATTAATGCGCGCATCAATTCAATTATTGCTCTCATCAATTGATTTAATGAGCGCATTTTATCAATTATTGCTCTCTTCAATTGAATTGTAGCGCGCATCAATTCAATTGTTGATATCATTAATTCATTTGAAGAGATCATTAATTCAATTAAAGCGCGCATCAATTCAGCAGAAGAATTAATGCTATCATCAATTCATTTAATGCGCGCAATAATTCAGAATTGAAGATATCATTAATTATTTGAAGATATCTTTAATTCAATTGTTGCGCGCGGGGGTTCTATTAGCAATCGCGTTCATTCATAGTTTGACGACCTCGGTTAACTTTAAAACTAATTTTTAAATGACATCTGAAATGTATTTTTGTAACATACTTGGTTTATATATTGAGGACTCAAATTTCTCCTGTTCGATTATAGATCTAGTCTAGAAAGGGGGGGGGGGGGGGGAGGGGGGGAGTCATAGAATTATAAGATCATTGATGACTGTATCACTAAGGATAGATAAAATTTCAGCATAAAACATTCATGCAGAATATTACGATCTACAGAGCAAATGTTTAATCCCCCGTAAATACTTTCTGCAACAAAGTCGTCATCTGATATCTGTGAAGTCGGACTGAACTGAAGACTGAAGTTTATAGCGCACGACGCTGAGTGGAACTTGAAACGATCGTTGTCGCTGTCACATTTGAAGACAATGAACCAATTGAATTTTTTAAAAGCTTCATATCTCGGGAATTCTACCCCCGCTCCCTATTTGCACAACAAAAACCTTGCACTCTCTTATAAATCTTATGTAAACGAGTCTTGCGCCACCTATGTTTGAAATAGGGGAAACAACTGACAAATATTCGCAATTATTGCGCGCATTAATTGAATTGGTGATAGCATTAATTCTTCAGCTGAATTGATGCGCGCTTTAATTGAATTAATGATCTCTTCAAATGAATTAATGATATCAACAATTGAATTGATGCGCGCTACAATTCAATTGAAGAGAGCAATAGTTGATATAATGCGCGCATTAAATCAATTGATGAGAGCAATAATTGAATACACGTATCAACACTTCGCCGTGAGTTATGTCCCTTTGCGGGGTCATCCAAAGGTCAATCGGTGAAAAACCAAGTTTTCCTTCTTTACCTTACCAAATGTAAGATGTTATTACTTTGAATTTTAGCCATGCAATACTTATCATTTCCATTAGTGGAACTCTTCAAATTAAAGGCGCGTAAAGTCGTGCTACCGGGACAACATAATGTGAATACATTACTTAGGCATACGTAATATGAATAATGGTATCGAATACATATTATAACCGACTGCAAACCACAACACTGATTAAAATTCTAAAGTCAAATTTAGGAATTGATTATTCTTACAAGAAAACAGACGAACTTATTAAACTATGTGAGGGAGAGAAGCTACTAAATTTGCCAAATCTGACCGTGCGATATAAAGCATCAATCGCAAGAAGAACTGTAAAGGGAAAAACCTATATGCACATCCAACACAAGAAATTTTCTTGTAATCAATGTGATTAATGTTTTTAAAGTTATTCTGTCAGACTATGAGGATATTCTATTTTATCATACAATTAGGACGGGTTCATATGGCATGGACTTTGTAATCGTACACGTACACCCCCACCCCCCATCCCCATCAATCTCCATATTTTAGAACAAGTTATATACATGTATATGCCAAACTGCATTTTTTAAAGACGTTTATAACACTAATTAACACACCTAATGCGTTTCCAAACTGCATCTAAGCTAATTTGAAAATTACAAAATATTGATGGACTTGGATGTCCAGAGAACATCGTTGTTTGGAATTTTTAAAATAGGTGTGGTGGAGTTTAAAAAACATGTAACATCTTTAATAAGATAGTGTTAGAATATTTGAAAAATGCGGTTTGACTAATGGTAATTTTATTTAAAAATACACCATGCATTTTAACTCTTAAAAAAAAAGGGGGGGATGCTATGTACGTTTCGTTCCGTTTTTGTCCCAGTAATCTTTGTGCATTTTCTTACCAATGACGCACAAGAGTCATCAAAGCGCGATAATTCCAACGAGCTGGTAATGAGAAGTATGGTATTACCAAGTTTTCATACAAGTTAATGGGTTGCCCCAATCTGGGGCATTATTGTAGTTGACTGCAATTGTTGGAAAAATAACTGATGTCAAAGCTACAGATAGGAAAATTACAAAGGCCAACGTAGGGAAATACGATTTTTATCCGGGAGATAGCGGACAAGGGACGTAACTTTCGCGAAGTGTTGATACGTGTATTGATGTGTGCATTAATTCGTTTGATGAGACCAATATCTGATTAAATTTAATGCGCGCATTATTTCAATTATTGATCTCTTCAATTGAATTAATGATATCTTTAATTCATTCGAAGAAAGCAATAATTCTTTTAGAGAGAGCAACTATATAATTAAAGAGATCTTCAATTCAACATATGTCCACAATCAAATTAATGATCTCTTTAATTAAATTGTTGCTCTCTTTTAAAAGAATTGATGTGCGCATTAATTCCTTATACAAAAGCATTGTAATAATTAAAATTATCTTCAACTGAATTAAAGAGATCATCAAATTATTTATACTGAGCTCTAAATCAATTAGTGCGAGCAATATTTCTACGTGCAACAATTGAATTTTAAAATTCTTTATTGCGAAATACATAGATCTTATAGCATTATAACAAACTTGAACATGGATAATAATTACAAAGCTGAAAATAAACGGCCGATTCTTACAAAGATATCTAGCAGATGTAAATACAATAGTATAATGATAGTAAAAAAAAAAAGGAGAATGACGATACAAATTACATATTATAGACTGTTCTTAGTTCAAGAGCTTTACAAATAAATTTTCCTGAGTTACAAAGTTTTTAAACATTGTTCACACTTAATAGTTGTATAAATTTGAACATGAAGGGTTTACTCCAGTAATACTTTTTCACTAACTTAGCTCTAATCTGACAATATACAGGACAGACTAACAAAAAGTGGTATTCATCCTCAATTTCAGTGATGCATGTTTTACAAAACCTTTTTTCACATGGTACATTTTGAAGAGAACAATAATTAAATTGAAGCGCACATTAATTCATATGATGAGAGCAATAACTAATTTAATGCGCGCATCAACTCAATTAAAGAGAGCAGTAATTGAAGATACCTTCAAGTATTTGAGTTTATGTTAATTTGGCGATCCATAAATATGTGCATGGAATCAATCATTACTTTCATCAATTCTTTCAGATATCCATACAAACATTGGCTTATATTAATGTAGTTCCACCCTATAAGACATAAGATATCTTATATATGTTTTATAGAATATCTGATCAACTTTATAAGGTGTCTTGTATATATTTTGTAAGGTATTTCATAAATGAATTTTTATAATTCATATATATATATATATATATATATATATATATATATATATATATATATCCAAATTGTATTTTTTAAAAATCACAGTGTCCGGAATAAGATATTAAAAGAAATAGAATAAACAGTACACAAAGTTAAAATTTTAACGTTTCAAAACTGAGGTCAAGTTCGATGTATTGGGAAAAGTATTTTACAAAATGTTGTCAGTCCAACTCTCCTTCAGGAGTACTTTCATTACTTTGATGATTTTTTCCCCTTGGTCTTTAATTTAATCGGGTGTGGTATACTGTATAAACAGGCTATGAACGAGTCTAAAGGCAGCTCCCTGCACACCATGTGACCATAATTGTGACGTCACACACAAAGTGAAAGTAGGCCTAGAATCAAGTAAGAAAACGGTCAAATCCCGTATCAGTCGTCTCTTTTTCGTGTTAGTTTAATGTTATGATATATAATGTGTTACTCAAGGTAACAAAGATATTAACTTGCTTGGAATTTTAACCCAATGTATAAGTGGTTTAAGATACCTTGACAAATTAAGCACAGTGGTATTTAACCCCCCCCCCCCCCCCCCCCCCCCCCCCCCCCCGGCCAGCTTTACGTTGCAGAGTACACCGAAATTTAGATAAGAAAAATATGTTAAGTGCCTGTAATATTTTGGTAAATTAAGACATACATGTATAAACACAATAATGACCACATATGTAATTTAATGAAGTGGATAAAATTAGTTTTGTGTTGGACCCGTGTCAGTGTGAGAATGAAAAGTTCTAAAATATAGGTGGAAAAGAAATGTTCTACACACATATGTAAATACATACGACAGTGGACATATTGTAGTAAGGGTTATCACCACAATAATGTCAATATGGTAAATAGGAATTACAAAATAAGAATATTATAAGTACTTTAACAGTTTAATACATGTAGTAACTGAAAGCTATAGGTCAGTAAGTACACATGAATTGAAAGTAGATGTACAAGGTTTATTAACACTTTTTCTTTCCTCTTTGTTATTTGAATGATTCAAATAAAAAAAAATCACTATTTTAACGAACATTGTGATGATTAATAACCAATATTTAATTCAAATGATTGAGTTGGGCTTCCCCCTCCAGCTACATTATAATTTTTCCCACCCCAACTGCAACACCCACATCATATTGAATATTTTAATGAATCTTCTTCTCAGTTAATGCTTCCATTCACTCACTGATACTGAGTATTGTAGTAGAAAGAAGTTTTTTTAAAAGGTGCATCTATACCTCAAATCTGATGTGCCTCTTTGGCTTCTTAATGCTTGTTTTGAAATAAGAAATATACTTTTGAAAATGCTGATATTTAAATGTTCTCTTTGGGCCTCATCAGTCAGGTAAGAGAACAGATTTATTCCTGAGACCTTCTTGGTGCAGAATAATTTATAATACATGGTTATAACTTTTCTTAGAAAAAAGCATATTTAAAAAAAAAAATAAAGCAAGTCTTATAAAATGAAGTTTAAAGGCAAAGCACCAAGAAGGTTTCGGCCCTCATAAATCAAAGTGTGAACAGTGTTTTCATAATTTTATCATCAGAAGTCTATGGTTTGGAAGATTATCAAGTAAAATTAAGTTTAATATACAATACATTCAATACATCAAACAAGAGAAGTTTTCATGTAAACATTCCAACACGAAGTAATTTAGCTTTTAAAACAACATTGTCTTGAACAGTGTTGAAGGAATAGTTATAATTTTATACTATATGTGTTTTTCCTACTAATTCACCTAATTTAAAACACACATTTAAACATCCACAGGTATTTTATACAGTAGTTTACATTTTAATAAAAACAAAATATAGATATGCAACATTAATACATAGTGTCAACATTTAAAAAAAAATTACACTAAAACCTTTGAAAAAATATTTGTCTAAAAAGGGCCTATCAAAGGTTTCAGGTAAGAAAGCATGCAATAAATAACGAAATTAAGAATTATTTGCATATCAATTTGACCAAACTATGTTATGTGTTAATAAACCCGATGCCTATAAATTAATTGCAATAAAAATGTAACTGAAATCTTTTATTATTATTATGTGGATCCTGTGTTACCATTTAGGCTGAATCAACTTATGACATCAATATAAATTTATTGATCGATATTGGACATGTTCAAGTACATGTACATGTATCTAACTGTGTATCATACTGATACATCAACTCATAACGGGTACCATTCAAGCAGTTTCTTGCTAAGTATTGCATTATAAAAATCCATACCATATTGTTTTCCAAATGTTTTGCTCAACACATGGCCTGATTTAACATGGGTATATACCAGAAATGTGAATTTTCCAATAGGGTCTTCATGGAAAATCTAGGCAGTAAATTGACGCATTAATCAAATACTCTCCGTCTCGTAAATGCTCGTTTTATTGCCGCAAACTACAGTGCATTAGGCAATCAAAATGCATTTTACAAAACAGTTGCATTAGAATGTGGTTTTTTTTTTAAGGTAAACTCAACCTTACCACTGAATAACAGTAACACAAACACTAACACAAAACTTCTAAAGCTAATGACTTAAAATACAGAAAAATGAAGCAGATTGATCTTTTAAGATCATCATCCTATCCAGAGATGTCATAGAAGGACTAATACCCACCATGGGGCTTTTTATTGGATCAAAACTATGCACAAAATGTTGTGACCTTAACCTCAGTCAATTACCTTATGATAGGGTATTGACACACCCTCAGGTCAGGAGCAACTTAAGTGTTAAGTATGAGTTATAATGTTTATTCTTGAAACAAGAGGTGTATGTGCCACAAAGCTCACCTGAGTACCTGAGCCCTGCTGTTCTTAAGGTAGGTCCTTAGTCCTGGATTTTGGGGGTTTAGGTAGCATTTTTTTGTTTGGAATCAATAAATTAACATTCAGAAAAATGAAAAAAGGCAAAACAGTTACGGGTTTCCATATTAATTTTCATTACATACACCACTAAAGTCATATACCCCGATGTAGATTTTTATGAAATTCATTGGAAACAGTTATTTGTTGTTATTTTAATATAAAAACAACAAAATATTTTTTGAATTGCATTTATTTATCGGGAAACATGTCAATAACTAAAACACATGTCATTTTCAATATGTTCATCAAGTTTTAGTATAATATGTGGAAAATTATTGAATTAGCGTTATTCCCCAAAATGTTAAAAAACAAACAAAGGTGGACGCATTTTCCTTATAGCATGGTTTACATATCATTTTTTCTGTTTATATTAGTAAAGTTACATCTGTTATAGTTATTCATGGGAAAAAATCCATACCTTTCCTTAATAATTTCAAATCTATAGCTTCCAGATTATGTATATCCCCATCAAAAACTGAAGTCTGGCACCATACAGCTGAGCTATTTAAATCATTCGGGATTAAAATTGTATGTAATTTCATGAAAAGACACAGATAATGATTCCTTATCACCTTGGTAAAATGTTTGTCAAAAATAAAGGAAATATATCGCATTATGGACTTGATAAATAATTGAATGAAAACGGAGTTATTGTCCTTGGATTCAATATTTTGAAACATATCATTGACTATTCAAATATAACTAAGAATTTTGAAATATTTTATGACTAACAAGATTTTTTACAATAACTATTGAAAAAAATTCCAACAAAATTTATGTTCCTATCATTAAATTATTGACTTTGCAAAATCCTATGACGTCACACGAGTGTGGAACTACGTTAAGATTTTTAAAAGAATTTTCTCCTTTATATTCCCAAGAAAATTTGAGACTCCATTCTTACGACCCTACCATAACTCTAGGGGGTCTCTGAATCCACACAACATAGGAATGCTTTAATATCAATATGACAAACATGGCCTTACAGTTATGGAGAAGATTCCTTTTTTTTGTATACAAGTATTACTTAAAATTCAATCCTGATTTTAGCCAACTCTAACCCAGGGTCCATAATTTAAAATGCAAAATAATTTAGTCAACACAACTTTAATTTGCAGATCGATAATGCTTTTGGGGAAGATTTTGATTTTTTTTTTCTAAAATAGTCCAATTAAGACATTGATCCCCTATTGTGTCCCAATTAACCCTACCAAGGGGTCATTATTTGAACAATTTAGAGTATGCATTATGTCAAGAAGTTTCACATAAGATTTACCATTTTTTGGTCCAGTTGCTTTTGGGAAGGAGATTGTTTAAGATTTGTTCCAACATATTCCAATGTAAAACTTTGATTCCCTATTGTAGCCCCACCCTACTCCTGGGGTGATGCTTTCAATTATTTAGAATCAACATTATATCAGGAATTTCACAAAAGTTTCACATTTTCTGCCATGATGGTTCTTCAAAAGAATTTTTTTTAATGACCCCACTATATATTTTGCCTTTTCTTGATTATCTCCCCTTGGAAAGGAACTGGTCCTTTATATGAACAATTAAGAAATGAATACAGCACAAAGAAGATCTTTTCAAACAGTGTACAAAATCTATATTATAAAAATACTGCAACGAATATGCTTAAAATAGAAATATTCTTAATATATTCTTTTTGTTTTCATTAAATTCAAGAAAGTAAATACGATTACCACGGTACTATAAAATAAATCATCATTACTTCATTACTAAAACTATAAAATAAATTCTTTTAATAGAGAAAAACAACAATGTAACAGTGAGGTTAAATTAAGCCATGCAGTGTGTTATAATTTATTACAAAAATGTATTCAACTCTGGTAGTGATGGGAATTGAACCCATGTCTTAGACTGTCCGTACACTACCTATAATGGTGTTAGATTGGTGCAGTAGAAGTGTTAGAAAAGTAGTAAAGATTTCAGCAAGCAGAGAGAAAGAGCTTCAATTGTGTTATAAAGATCATTATATACACAAAATTGGGAAAAATTAGGTTGTTTTCATACTAAATTATATATAACTCAACCCCAGCCATCACCATCCATACATAATATTTTAAATATATCATGAAAAATATAAAGGAAAATGTGCATAAAAAATAAAAATATGTGCAAAGCAAACTAAATATATATTCATCTAAGGCATGTTAAGGTATTCAATGTATAATGACCATATTTCATATCTAATAAATGGATGGTGGAATTTTTGTAATCATGGTATAATTTTGAAGTGTTCATCAAATAAAAATAATCCACCATAGGAATTTTCTAAATTTTGTTTACTGCTTGATTTATTTCACATAGAATTTAACATTGAAGTATATGGGAAAAGCATGTTTTATTACAATATTTGAAAAAGAAATTATATTTTCATATAAATCTCTTGGTAGAAAGTTACAAACACTTTCTCTTAGTGAAAATATGAAATAAAATTAATCATTGACCACACACATTTTTAGAAAATTAGATTTTTCTTATTTTTACAAAGGGCAGACAACTCTTCCAAAAAGTCTTAAGTGCAAAAAGGTCAGTTTCTAATCATTTACCATTCATGTGAATTTCATCTGCTTCACTTTCATCATTATTTAGCAATAGACATTTATGTTGATCTAAATCCTTCAAAATTGTTCATTATCCTTTCATTATACATGGAATACCTTAATGTATATATAAACTGCTATTCTGAGAATCAAACCCATGTCCCCTTCTTCATAAACCTGAAGTAAATTAAAACATCTTCACCTAAAATCGGTATTTCAATCATCAATATAATTAAAATCAGACTTCTTAAATTCATGCTGTATACTCTGCGTAAGCGATTGTGAGCGTATCTTAGGGTCTGATTTTAATTAGATTGTTCAATCATCTGTCACAAAAATGTAACAATAGTTCAATATATCCTGCAATTGCTGCAATCATAAAATGTCAAAATAAGACTAACTAAAGCTGTCTCAAGGATTAAGGACTGATGACCCTGCAAGGTAAACAGAAAAGGTTCACTTTAAAATAGCTTAAAGAACTCTGCTATTTTGTCCAAATTCTAATGGAAATGTTATAAGGAATGAATGCATGTTGAGAGCAAAAATTGCAGTGAGTATCAAAATCTATCAACAGTCCAAGCATCAAATTGTCATGGACCAAAAATATTTATATTCTCAGTTCTACGACCGTGACTTTATGTTCCTCTTCCAATCCAAGGTTTTGTCCTTTCAAATTTTAAATTTCTAAGATATATCTTGAACTCTGAGACCTTGACTTTTGTATTAATGACATTTCTTTCTAACCTTGTTAAAACAATCATAGTGCAGGGTTGTTACACCTCTCAAAGTCACAAGTATCATTCATGTCTTGTATAATCTTCTGGGTTTTTTTCCACAACAAAGTTATGGTTATAGCAGGAATTTTATTCTTATAAAACTGGTGACCTTGACCTTATCTGAATTACTCTGGGTTAGGGTCAGGACATACCTTTAAGTCTAAAGTACCTACCCTTTATCTAAAGTATAAGCTTTGATTTTTTTTTTCATTTCAAAGTATATGGCTAAAACCATATTTTAATACATTACTTACATGTAGTACCCTGTGACCTTGTCAAAAATGACCTTCATACTGGGTCAAGGCATATTTCTGATAGGAGGTTCCTTGTGGAAGCGATTTAAATTAAAAACATTGACATTTACAAAATGTTTTCTCTTATCGGTGACTTTTTTTCCTGTGACTTTTTTTCCTGTGACTTTTTTTCCTACATTCCTTCTACCACAGGTGTGCTCTTTGAAGTAGAAAAGATGTGAAAGAAGAACCCTAAATAAGCTTGCACTAGACACACCCCTATCTTGTACAGCTATTTACAGAGCACTGAATGATAATTATAACTATTGATCTGAATAATGGTTATAATTAAATTTTTAATCTGTGTCACTGCAAAGTAGTACTTTATCAATAAAAGCAATTATACATCACATGCCAATTTATATTATCAAAGAAAAATGTAAATGACTTTTTATAAGATAATTTGCAGTGCAAAGTGTCTGATGACTGCATGATTATATGATTGCACCTTAAATAAGTATTGCATTTGAAATAAAGGTACTTATAAGCTGAACTCTTTTTCATTATTCAGATGTGAGCATCCAAATCATTGCTAGCCAAAGTGATATAAGCTAAACTAAGACAATTGATATATTATATATGCATGACGACATGTTTGGAAAGATAAATCTAAGTTTGTCAAAGTACAGTGCTAAAGATAGCTTATATATAGAAAATACTATAATATGAATATTCATTTTGAAGCAACCCCATTCACAATTTTTTTTTTTACAATACAATGCATATATTTAAAATATTATTCACTCATATACTTCTGCATGAGCACAATTAAGTCCTGAACCCAATTTACATTTATGAATGTTTTATAATATTTCTTTCTATATATTTAATAATTTGTTTTAATTTTCAAATTGGTCATTATATCTTTCAATTATTTGACTATGATTACACCAAAATAAAGCATTTATCATGTTTATAAATCCATATTTCTTTTATTCTACTTTTGAATCGTAAATAAAATAAACCTGATTTAACATTATTTCTTCATCACCAAAATCTTAGATGATATAATGATTGAACTGACCCATCATGGAATTAAATCCAGTTATAGATATGAAAGATGCTGTACACACAGCAAAAATAATAGATAGAATCAATTGTAATTGATTGTTCAGATAGGACGAGGTCATAATCACAGGTAGCAATAGCTACAGGTAATCGAAGGCGTGGACATGTTACATTCTTGACCAATCAGCTGCATCCAACAGACCATTTTAACTTCTGTACCCATTGTACCCTAGGTTATGTAGAGCCACCTCATGTAATTCTTACTTTCAATTTCCATGATTTGTGTTGTACCCTTTCTGTAACTTTTGTATAAAGGAATATAGAGCATGTAACCTTGGGTACAAAAGAAGCACTTAAAAACAGAGTCCTTATTCCTTGCCATATATGTGATTATTTGGCAAATAGATACTGTTTAAATTGAACCTGATCAAAGCATGAACATTACAATAAATATATTGTTTAAATCACGGGCACTGGAAGTTAATGTAAATATATAGTATGTGCATGTATAAAAAAGGAGGGGGGGGGGTCCATACCAAATGTGGATATATTTTTATACATGCACATACTATATATTTACATTAACTTCCAGTGCCCGGGGCACAGGGGCATCTTATCCGCTCTGTTCTCTATCACACATATATAAATACACAAGGGAAGAATCGAAAGTAGCACACGATTTGTAAACAAAGTCATAAAACACCTTACTTGAAAAAAGTTACACAAATCCTCGTATGCACTAATGCAAATGATGTCCTAGAACTTATCCAGACTCAAATATTCCAAATATTCCCAATGTAAATAGTTTTTATCCACATAAAATCCCAGCTTGCTGCACAGTTTTGAACTCTTAGGCCAAGAAAAGATAACTCTACTTCAGACGACAACTTCCGGTTTTTGGTTATATTTATCAATTTTTGAAAAAAAAATATCTATCTTATTGTAAGCATGGAGTTGACATACTTTTATTGTAATTCAATTAGCGTAATTCATTGCACAATTGTTGGTAAACAGTTGGGTTTAATAATAAAAAAAAAAAATGGGGGGAGGGGGGATAAAATATAAGAAAAGAATTTGACTTTATATTACAATAAAAAAAAAAAAAAGAAGTAATGATAATAATAATACAAAATAAATAAATAAAAATACTAGTTTCTTTAATTTGTATAAATTTCAATATATTCATTTATATAAAATTTATATATAATAAGAATATATTGTTTTGAAATTAAATACTTATATGTAACTCCTGAAACTAGACAAGTATGCTCAGTCGGCTTTGTGATATTTTATTATGCTACTAACTTGTAGGCCTATATATTTTTCTATACTTATTTCTGGATTATATATATATATATACATATATTCATTTCAAGTTCTTGTCCATATTTGAATTTTTTTATTCAATGTGAAGGAAAATTATTTTAATTGCTCATCTGTTTTTCACATGTTATGGTAATTAAATGAATGACCCAGTTATTATATATTCATACTAACCATATAAGGGTATAATACCATTTAATTCGGGGGGGGGGGGGGCTGACAATTTTTAAAGTTAGATTATTCATTTATTCTCATGCCGTTAAAGGGCAAATTCTTCATTTCCACGATGATCAGAGACAGATTACCTATTTTTTCTTACCTTCAAAAAGGAAAATTACATAACTCAAAAACTCTTTATTTTGTGTGAAGGGGGGGGGGGGGTTAAAATAGCACCAGACAGGGACAGATTACAGTTGAGGACAGATGATTTATTTTCATAATTTTTGAAGACACGTTATACATTTCTAAAATCTGCTTTTCTTTTGTAATATAAAGTCAAGTTCCTTTCTCATATTTGGTTGTTGTTTCTTTTTCTTATTTTTTTTTTTTTTTTTTAATTTATTCATTTATTTTTTGTAATTCAAAGTTAAAGGAAAATCTATTGTATAATTGCCTATTATATTACAATATTTCTTTTCAGACACTGATTTACAAATTAACGCCTCTTTACTTTATTGATCCTTGATTCTATGCTACTCAAATATAGATTCCAAATACCGGAAGTTGTCGTCTGAAGTAGAGTTATCTTTTCTTGGCCTAAGAGTTCAAAACTGTGCAGCAAGCTGGGATTTTATGTGGATAAAAACTATTTACATTGGGAATATTTGGAATATTTGAGTCTGGATAAGTTCTAGGACATCATTTGCATTAGTGCATACGAGGATTTGTGTAACTTTTTTCAAGTAAGGTGTTTTATGACTTTGTTTACAAATCGTGTGCTACTTTCGATTCTTCCCTTGTGTATTTATATATGTGTGATAGAGAACAGAGCGGATAAGATGCCCCTGTGCCCGGGGTTTAAATTGAACCTGATCAAAGCATGAACATTACAAAATTTAATCTGTATATACATGAAGCTGCGCTCGCTCAAACGGTAGCATCGTCAACATATTAATTTAACAAACAATTAAAAAGGAACATACCACACAGAAAATAGCTAGCGCAATCATGACTGAATTTGTTTACCGTTCAGGATTCAAAGCGAAAGAAAAAGTTACAATGCGCATGCGCAACTCTGTAGCAGGGAGCTGCCGAAAGTTGGAAGCCCTCGGGAACCAGGCTACTATACAATGGCAGACAACAAACAAATCTGCTCTTCCGGTTAGGCTGAATTCCGCTATTCCGTAGTTACGACTAGTTGGTATCCCTCAAAAGCAGATGACCCACGAGTTACTTGCCCCTGATCATAGATAGAAAGATAAGTCGTACGTCGAATAATTTCGTACATCTTCACAAGTCAAGGGTTATTGATTCGTTACCTCGCACTAACCCTTGACATCAGTCGCTATATAAAAGGTGGGCACATTATAGCCTGGTTCCCGAGGCCTTCCGATGTGCAAGCACGAAGGCCAGGCACTCACTGTCGAATGGATTCTTCCACTGATCAAAATCCAATATGGCGGACTCAATGGTAAGTAATGGGAATGTACGTAAATGAGCGTATCATGGCTTAATTAGCTGTGTCACTTTCGATTTTATGTCATTAATTGCCAGAGACAGACCTTAGGAAATATATAATACTTGGTTTTCCATGTGACACGCTTGTTTGATATAGTCTTATCCCTTTGTTTTCAAGCAAGTATAGGTGATTCGTCAACTCGCATATTTTTCACGTGTGTTAAATTAAATCTAACCGTGTCACTTCGTTTTTTCTACTATTGTTGGGTTGCATAGAGTTGCTGGTGAAGATATAGACTGAGTTTTATAGATGACACGCACCAGTTTTCCTATTTCGAACCGGCAATTTCAGATCGAATTTCCTCCACTCATTTTGACTGGTTATCCTTGTAAAGCAGTATAAATATTATTGCAACTGCTAGCTGTTTATGAGTCTCCCTTGCATGTTGTAAATAATTGATATTAAGCAAGGCATAACATTTTATCCTAGAAAGATAGAAGTTACACCTACATGCACTAATTGTGTAAACACATACAATGTGAAAATGGACAATAAAGTTTTAATTTGGCCTTATGATTGATTGACTGTATATTGTTTAACGTCCCTCTCGAGAATATATCACTCATATGGACCCAAGAACTTCCATCCAATGATTTTCAGGACCTATTATGTTGCAATCTTATGCTAGTTCAGTTTTTAATATGTAAGTTAGTCATTATTTGTTTCTCTATTTCTTAAAATTCATTCATATTCAAGGGTCACCATCAATTGCTTGTATTTAGACCTATACTTGATACTTTGGTCTTTTCAGCAGTAAGGGTCAGATCGTTCTTAATTAATTGTGTCACACTTGTGAAACAAGATTTCAGTTTATAATCTTATTCAATGATCACTCTTTTCTCACAATATGCAATCAGGTACAGAGGACCTATTCTGACCCAGATAATCACTGGGTTACAAAGACATTTCTTTGAACTAGTTTTAAAGGTATTTCACATACAGAAATGCTAGATTTATTTAAATTTCAGAATATTAGACTTTCTTCTTGAACAAGGAATATATTCAATTCAAATGCTTTATTGATGACTACCAAACATGAGGCATACATTATATATACTTGTATATATATATATATATATATATATACATATATCACACAAACCAGTATCAACTGTACAGAATAATGCAATATTTACTCTCCAAGGCTACCAGTTCTTAATGTATGCCAACATGGTGTAATGGTGCACACTTTCGTATCTGTACGATGGAGGAACAGGTTCGATTCCTGTTGTTGGCTTTCCTTTGAAAGAACTAGTAGAGATCTTCCATTGTTTAAGAATACGACAATATCATAGCATTTAATGTCAAAGACACACACTTGCGCAGAAAACATGTTTACTAATGAAATAGCTAAATTTCATTTACACTAATTATTTGCATAGAAAAGGTTTTTAACAGAAGAGGGTTGTGATCAAGCATTTCTTGTGCAACACATTCCAATCTGAAAGTTAGCAAAATTCCTCATAAGTGTTATCCCCAAGTAACTGAAACATGTCTGTGTTATATATTTTGAAGGTTCTTTAATCTCCACATGAAACAATGCCAAATCTCCTTTTTAAGGTCTTTCTAGTCATGTATTTCTCATGTCATAATGTGGAATGAATTGTTACTCCTCCTACTGCTAGCTAACTTTTTGATCTGAGAACTGACACTCTCAAACTTCCTCCATGAGTCTTTCTCAAAAAGCTCACCTCTGATCTAAAAATTATAAACAATGTCACAAACATCAGTATAATCATTAAAGATTTGTATCAGGAATAGTAGTAAATACACAATGCACATACATCATAAATATTAATTATGTCATAATTTTATCATAGATAAATAATGAAACAAGTCTGTAATTTTTGTAGAAGATGAACAACCAACTGTGAATTTTGAATGTCAATATATTTCCCTTTTCTTCTAAAGTTTTATATTCATGCAGGTTTTACTTACACAAACAAGAGGGAGGGAATGCTGATGTCTGCTTGTATGCATGCCACATTCGTCACTTCCACTCAGAAATTTCTCATTTTTAATAAAGTCATCTGAAGATCTGGCCTCTCCTTTTTAATAGGATCTGCATGATGCAACCGAAAATGTCAGTATTGAATTTAATCAATTTGGGATTGAATTTCTTCCACTAACAAAGGGAACATATTTTAGAATATGATAAACTTCTTAACTCACCTTTAGATGCCAGAAATAATTGTTTTTATTATTGCTATAAGAGGTGGGAAACTTGAAATAACAGACTGTAACAAATTGATTTAGTTGTTAACCTGTTCTGGAAGTCTGTAATTCTTTATTCAAGTTGGATGTCAATTCCTTCCAATATGAATTAGTGTGGAGGAGGATGGGTCCTTGAATACCCCTTTAGAAATTCTTTCTCCATCTCTTTCCATCTGGAGTCTGTAGACTACATGGTAAAATAAAGAGATCAATCTGGTTATCTTTCTTTTCTTTTTTCCACAAAACTATATTAAGAATCATTAATTTGGTACACAAGTACCACTAGACAAAATTTTCAATACAGTGAGAGGAACATAAATGCAAAACTTTGTTTTGGGGAATGAATGAGGGTTTCTCCAGATGGTGATCTTCTACATTTTTTTCTTTGAAGCTTTAGCAGGTGTGAATTTAGTATCAAATCCAAGCAGTACCAACGAGTTTGTGCAAAAGCATAACAATGAATGTTACTATAGCGCCATATCATGTACTTCAAATTATGTAAAATTTGTTTTTGTTGTTAGATACAGAATTCCTGGCTACTACATAAGATTTTTAAATTGAAGTGTATGAACTCAGTTCTCTCATAAAGAAGACAAAGAATTTGAGTTACAAACAAATGCAAAATATAATGCTAACACAAATATAGAATACCTCAATGTATAGCATTTGGCAATATATAAAAACTGTGGGCCGACCTACAAATATAATTTTGGACAAGCGGGACTGTGAGTCAGAGAGGAATAGTAACTGTTGACAATGAAATTGTTAGTGACCTCTTCTGAAATCTGCAGAATATTCACAGTAAACCAAAGTAACAACAGAAACTTTAAATCATGCCTATTGGATCAAGCATAAAGTTGGCAGGTCAACATAAGAATTAAATAATTGACACTGTCAGAGACCATGATACTGAATTATAAAATGCATAAATAGCCTTATCTCCTACACAAGCAATATATACATCTTATTATACCTGTTGGCATGGTTTTGCATATTCATGAAGCATTATATATGAGGGTGTTTTTTCACCCACTATCATATGTTTCTTCTTTCCATATGTATGGAAAATTATCTGAAATTAAAACAATTAATATACATAGTGATACACATGTATATAATTTCGAGAATCTGTAAAATTGTACACTTTAAGTCCAATAAAAGCTTAAAACACCTCCATCATCACACACAAAAGTAATCGTTTAAACTTCAGCTATAGCCTATATAGTCTTATCAAAGTAAAGCACATCATGAGATCTATATGTAATCAAAAATTGTCCAAAAATGAGTGGAGGAAATTCGATCTGAAATTGCCGGTTCGAAATAGGAAAACTGGTGCGTGTCATCTATAAAACTCAGTCTATATCTTCACCAGCAACCCTATGCAACCCAACAATAGTAGAAAAAACGAAGTGACACGGTTAGATTTAATTTAACACACGTGAAAAATATGCGAGTTGACGAATCACCTACTTGCTTGAAAACAAAGGGATAAGACTATATCAAACAAGCGTGTCACATGGAAAACCAAGTATTATATATTTCCTAAGGTCTGTCTCTGGCAATTAATGACATAAAATCGAAAGTGACACAGCTAATTAAGCCATGATACGCTCATTTACGTACATTCCTATAACTTACCATTGAGTCCGCCATATTGGATTTTGATCAGTGGAAGAATCCATTCGACAGTGAGTGCCTGGCCTTCGTGCTTGCACATCGGAAGGCCTCGGGAACCAGGCTAGGCACATTAGACCATTACGCAATTTACTATAAATAAAACATCCAATGAAATCACTGCATCTTGTTATGGTGTACATGGATACAAATGACGCGATCTCATACTGCTGTATTGATAAATACGCGCAATTGTAATATTCACACCACTAATTACGTTTATTGATAGTAGATCAAGTTTGGAAACCTTTTTGCTTAAGACAACATTGCTTAAACAATTGAAATAGCCATAACTGTAGGTATCAATACACGTGTTTTTATTTGAATCTCTCGTTTCGTGTTGTTATAAATAGAAACGCATTCTCATTGGTTCCCACTCTTTTGTGGAAACAATCAGAATGAGCCCAACTTCGGTGCCTGGAATCTGTGCAATACCCCCAAAAAAGTGCTATACCCAGAAAAAAGTACACTATACCCAATACTGCGATAATATACACAGGATATCCTCTTAGATGAGTTGAGAAATGGTTATCTGGAAAAAATGGTACACTGAATTGGTACCGTTACCGTTATACAGACAATTCATAGAAAAATCCAATACATCCGGCGCCATTTGCCGGCGCCATTGCTTGTGACGTATTATAAGGTATACCACGCCCGATCAAATTAAAGACGATGATGTAGTTTAAATGTTGGTGGGTCTTTCTAAGTTTATAAATTCAAGTATATGTATAATTTTTTATTTTTTAATGTAAGATGATGCCCCATCACCTGTCATTTTGTCACCAAAATGAATTCAATGGATTTTTAATTTTTTTTTTTTTATTATTAAATATCATGAATTTAACACCAGTATTTAATTATTTCAAACACTTAACACTTTTTAATCTCAAAAGCAGGCATGAGTATGTAATTTAAGTGATTAAATAATTTTTTTGCAAGACAAAATTTCTTCCTTACAAATTGTTTACACTATAAGCTATGTATATTGCTTATGCACCACAGGTTAAACAAGCAATTAATTATAACAATGAAAATAAATAACAATCATTCGGAGGTACTGATACTGGCAAAGTTAACACTTCTGCACTGCACACATCTATAATTACATTTATACATGAAATACTAATTGTAGACAGGATTTAAATTAACAACCTGATATATTAGATAAGTTAACCCAACTGTTTCAGAAACAGCTGAAAATGATATTGTTGCTTGAATACATATAAAACTGCAATCAAATCAGTATAATTATAGTTTAGTAAGTACAGTATGCAAGTATAAAAAAATATGCACATGCAGGCTCCTTTAACGTAGTACTTGTTTTCTCTTTTTTAATTGTTTTATTAGTACTTACCTATTCCATTTAGAAATTCAATGAGAATTTTTAAAAGAAATGGTTGCCATAACTGGAAATTAACATATATTTATCCATTGATATGTAAACATAGTATACAGTACTAGGTCATAAGTAAGTTCCCAAAAAAAATGTTCACTATATATTTAATACAAAACCATATACTTTTAAACAATTTTTCTGACCGCATTTCTTCATCAATTTTGATGAAATAAAAAGCACTGATCTCAGAAGTATTCACAGTAGCATATAATAATTTAAGAATAAATATATGATAATATATTGTAAAGATATGACGATTTTAACACGAATCTTAATTTGAGAGTATATACTATTTATATAAGTATGTGTAATTTGGGGGGGGGGGGGGGGGGGGGGGGGGGGGGGGGGTAAGAGAAGATTTTGAAAAAAAGATAGATTTGCATTAAATATATAGAGAAAATTCTCTTTGTGAACTTACTTATGGCCAACTACTGTAGTAAGGAATACCGTTATGTACAGAAATGAAACGTACGTTACAAGCCAGAGCAGGTATTTTATATTTCATTATCAGTGATATATAAAAGGTACGCATAACAACAGATTTTTTGATGAAGTTCGATAGCATGAATGAGTTGAAAAATGATAAGTTCTATTGTGTGATTTTCAAATTGGTAAATCGCAGAGCTCAGATAAGGTGCGTATCAGCGTAAATACTCATTAAATTTTACCAAATACGCATTTAAGTTGAAAACCATGCGTATAATTACTCATTAGCGAATGTAAATACGCTTTACACTCCCAAAGTAATGCTTATTAGTCCCCGTATTTGTGATACATGTAGTATGATATAAATATGAATTATCTATTCATATGAAGTGAGGTTAGCCCAGGGATTGATCATACATGATATTTAGCGCTATGAAATACATTTGGATGACAATCACAATTTTGAAAAATTGGAAGAGTTAACTCAAAACACTATTATATATTCCTAATTGTTATACTTTCTTTCTTAAAGAGTTATTGTGCGGTCGAAAGCACAGGGAAAAAAACCTTTGTATTATCGATCGTGGACGAATGATATACAAAATTAGATCATAATCATGTGACTTGAATGTCTGACATATTCAAATTTAATGCATCAATGATAAATATCAAATTTCAAATGACAATGAATAGTTTTAAATTAAAGAACTACAAAGGATTTTCTCCGTAAATAGCTGGAGCGGCCTTTTAGTATAAACTTTAAGTTCAAGTTTAACGGAAGAAGTATCGTTTATCTGGTGACATCTTCTGTGCTGTGCAAAAGAACAACGATAATCAGTAAATTAAAAAAATACACTTTTGAATTCTTCTGAAAAGCAAAATACTCATTGATTAGAAAATCAGGGGGTAAATACTCTTTGAGATAAAAAATTAACTGGAGCTCTGTAAATGTGTATCTTATAAAGTCATGTCGCCGATCCATAGGTTTCATTTTTTAAAAGAGAATATAGCCTTTGATTTATCCAAATTTTAATATTGTGTTCTCTTAGCGTATGGATAAGAATGAAACGTACAGTATTTCATGTTTTGAAAAAACGAGTTTTTCAATGCAATATATGCCTGGTGAAAATAGTATAATACATGAAACATGAAATACTGTACGTTTCATTCATCTTGCGTATTTGTAATCGAATATAAAAAATTATGAAATGTCCTTAACCTTTGTTTAAGCAACAATGCATTGTTCGAAACCTGCGTTACTGACTAGCATACGTTACCAAATCATACGACATTGTGTTAAAAATTTGTCTAATTTTGCACAAAGTATATGACCGCGTGGTTTTGAAGTAATTTATGTTTAAGATTCTAATGAAATCAGAAACAATGCAGAAATTAGTAATTGGATACAAGTTTGACGAGATCACTGATTTTGAAATCTGGTGATGTAAACAAATTTAACATGGATATGCCAATTTTTAGACGATATTGTTCCCATTTCTGAAATTGTAGATGATGATTCTGACTACATATTATTACGACATTATGGGGGGATGCACCTTATATATTGTAACGTACATTTCTTATATCATAAACTACTCAATTGTATTGAAGATCAAACTTTACATTCCGTCAATCATGATACATTATTTCCACTGTCAGAGAATGATAGTGTCAAATATTCCAAACATTAATATATATTGTTTGTAACATACACGTACGTCTGTTAGCAATGCTAGATTGAAGGAACGTGAAATATTGTATGAAATATCAGTTGTAAATGATGGTTTTCCTATTAGATATGATGTTTCAATGTGGTCCTATCAAATCCTTTACAAATACGATTTATAGCTTGAGAATTGTGAATAAAGACGATAGAGCATTTATATAAAAAATTATCCACCATTTTTTCTGCTTGTCAAGATGTTTTGAGAAGCCAATAAACTTTCAATTTGTGATTCCGACCCCCTTTCCTTTGAAAAACGATGATACCCCC
Source organism: Ostrea edulis (assembly GCF_947568905.1). Lineage (NCBI taxonomy): Eukaryota > Metazoa > Mollusca > Bivalvia > Ostreida > Ostreidae > Ostrea > Ostrea edulis. The sequence goes on from NC_079168.1 coordinate 19,647,555, forward strand.
TGGTCAACGGATATTTATTGTTAAGGCAATACTAGTTATACTTGATGATTATGATAGCCCCATATAGACAATTTCATCTCTATTCATATTTGCAGAAAATGTCACTCAACAGAGCGGAAAGTCGACACATACACACACACACACACACATACGTGCATAATGCCGAAACTCACTACACAAGACTTTACACCTGAAACTCACTACACTATGTTCTAGTTATGCTAACCAGAATATAAATTCATTTTTACGTAATGTGGGACATCTGTATATTGTTCTGATACTTGAAATATAGAAAAGCCGTCTCTAAAAATATTGAATTTACACCGGATACCTACGACACGGTGTCACATGACTCATGTGAACACACACGGGAAACTCACTACAGAGTGTTTAAACGTGATATATTACCCGAAAGTCACTACATTTAGTCTGGCGATTGATTGAGAGCACAGGAAACTCAAGCATTTCAACCATTTTCAAAAAAACAAAACAAAACCCAACAATTTTTATTTTACAGTATCCCCCTTTACAGCAAACAGGACTATTCCGGATACTAAAGTAAAGGGGGGGGGGGGGGTCTTTACTTTGGTATACGGAATAGTCCTGTTCGCTATAATTTACATGTGTTTATTGAAATAAAATCCCAGTCTTTTATGCATTGTTTTACTTCAGTTTATCACAAAATATTATCCGGAAAGTTGGTACCTTTAAAAGAACTATTTTTTTTTTTTATATATCAGACGATATGGCTTCTCGGCCAGTGCACGAGGTTGTGTTTAGCAATGAATATTTTCATATTTCAATGACCTTCATATCCGAAGAAGAGCCTCGGTTTGAAGTGTCACATTGTAACCTATATATTTGATCATAAGTTATATTAATTAAAGGTATTTGATGTTCTACCAAGGAGTGGATGCAAGGGTTGGAGGACGTGTACCAATCCTCAGAGGCAATGGGTCTAAATAGTCCGGCGTTATGCCTTCAGTGCGTCCATGGTTAAGCCCTGGTGGGGCATGGGATGAGACACCTGGTGTTGTAGCGTATACCCCCTTCAGTAGGTTCATCCTCCGGAAAATCTGCTTTATGCCTAGCCATTTAGTAATTACTTTCAGAGAATTTAGGATAATGGAGGATCCAAATGGATATTTACGTCCTAGGTTGAAAATTTAAAACGTTTCTATTTACCATTTTATTAATCGTCTATCATTGTATGAAAGTCCTTTTAAATTGAGATTAAACTTCTTTTTTTTTTATGTGTTTGGTATAAAAGTAAGGAAAAACTCCTATTTTTTTCCCCGACATAAATTGTGAAAAAGGTTCATTTATCATTCGACAATATAGAGTCTTTCATCGAATCACGAATACTGGTTCAATATCCGTTTTTAACATTTTCTATGTCACAGTATAAGTTGGATTTTATAATATGTCCTGTGTTACACAATAATATCAAATAAAAATAAGGTCTGATGAAAAGACGAAGAGTGGATATTGAAAATGTACATATACAGTAAATGTATTCGTCTGCTCATGCATTGTGTCCTTGTACAGAGTACAAGAATAGCTTTTCCCCAAAGCTATTTACCCCTCCCCACCCCGAAATTCTGGCTATAAAGCAACCCTACCACATCCACCGGAAACCTGGCTAACTATCAGTATTACCCCTAAATAAATTTGGCTATATAGCAAAATGCATCTTATTAAAAAATGATCCTTCATAAGCGCAATGAGCATTCAATTCAGTAGTTGAACGACTGCCAAAAGAATTTACCCCTTTAATCAATATATCAAAGATATTAATGAAATTGCAACCAACCACGTATGTGTATTGTAGGGAAGTTTCACTACTAGGGCTAGGGGATATAGCCACCCCTCAAAGGGGGTGACTCACTAAATACCATAGCCAGTCTTCCGATGGAAATCCAGACCAATCACGAAGGAGGGAGGCTCACTATTGATAAGTGTGGGGTGGGTGTGGGTGTGGGGGGTCTAACTATATTGCCAGACTCCTCCGGGGGAGGGGGGCTTACTATATATAGCCAATTTTCCGGGGGGAGTCTCATTATATAATACCGGTAATTAATATTAAGCAGATCTAAACAAGGTGTTCAGTCTATGAATCACCAAATCAACGTAAACTCAAATAATTCAAGACATCTTTAAGCATTTGAAAATATCAATTCATTTGATGCGCGCAACAATTCAATTGAAGATCTCTTCAAATAATTAATAATATCTACTATTCTAATTTCTAGCGCGCATTGATTAAATTGTTTATATTGCTCTGATACTTAAAATATAGAAAATCCGTCTTTAACAAAATTGAATTTTCACCTGATACCTACGACACCATGTCACATGTGAACACACACCGGAAACTCACTACAGAGTGTATAAACTTGATATATTACATGAAAGTCACTACATTTAGTCTGGCGGTTGATTGAAGGAATTAAAAGGGAACTCAAGTGTTTCAACCACTTCTCAAAAAACAACTTTTTGGGGAATTTATATAAATATCAGAGAGAGAGAGAGAGAGAGAGAGAGAGAGAGAGAGGCTGTCTAGTGTTTTGTCAGTTGAACTAAAATATACTCTTCTGTAACAGAAATTAATGTTAAAAAGATTTGAAAAAGGTTTTCAGTCTAAGAAGCTAAATTCAAGAGAAGTTTAATTATTTGAAGATATCATCAATTCATTTGATGCTTGCAACAATTCAATGAAACATGTTCAGATAATTACTAAAATCTACAATTCTGAATTATTGCGCGCATTGATTCAATTCTTTATAGCATTGAATACTTTGATGAGTTGATTAGGCTATAGTTGAATTGTTGTTCTCTTCAAATGAATTACTGATATCAACAATTGAATTGATGCGCTCCACAATTTAATTAAAAAAAGCTTTAATTCAATTACTAGCGCTTCAATTCAATTACTGTGTGTAATAATTTAATTATTGCTCTCTTCAATTGAATTGATATTTATTCAATTGATGCATGCAATACTTCTTCTAGATACAACAACTATCTAATTAGATCTGTCTTGAATTCATTATATTAATTGAAGTGTTTCTCTCTATATAAGAGTTGATGTGCTCATTAATTTCTTGTACAAAAATCGTTGTAAATAATTAAGATATTTTCAATTGAATTAAAGAGATTATTAAATCAATTATACGGAGCTCAAAATCACATGCCGCGCTGAAGTATTGCAGTCATCAATTAAATAAATGCGCGCAGCAAACCCATTATTGCTCTCATACATTGAATTGATGGGCAGCGCGCATTATTTAATATATGGGCGCAATAATTGATGTGAACACCTAATCAATTGATGAGAACAATGATTGATTTGATGCGCACGTCAATTGATTATTACGGGTAATAATTGAACTGATCTTTTTATCTGAGTTTTTGTTAATTTGGCGCTCCTTATCAGTCACACTTGTAATATAACCAATGTTGCATTCAAAGGCGTCTGTATCCTGGATGTCCTTTATGCCGAAATACGACACCAAAGGCCATTTAAAGGTGACCATACAGGAAATATTCCTGGTTATATGACAGTGTACTACAGTGCTTTAAAGATCTTTTTTTTTAAATATCTGAATACAGACACTGCTCAAGTCACAGGAAGAACTTGTACCAAGGACTTTTAAAAATACTGTGTGTCCCTGCATCCATCATGAATCTGATCGTTCAGAGTTCAGGATTTTTCTTTCGTACTACTCTTTCAGCAATCTATCAAGAGATACTGAATTTATAAGACTCTATTAAATTGTCTTGATTTTTCATTAGTATTTGAGAAGACACTGAGTAAAAATACTCCTAATCCAATTTGTCACTTGCGAAGTCCAAACCTAATGAAAACTACACCAATTTTAAGACTTCTTTAAAGCAAAGTACAATCAACTGCAAAATATAGGTGTACATATTTATTTCATAAGCATACAAAGCTGATCAATTTAGCTCAAAAAACCTCATATGATGTAAATAAAGCTACTCTTTAGTCTTAAAACAGCAGACACTTAATGTTCATTCATATTTGAAATTTGAGTTAGCTATCAAACTTGAAATATCTATTGAATATAAATGAAAACAAGTTACAAGTAAGAGCATGGTACTATCAATTACATTATAAGTACATTAGTGTTAAACTGCAATTAGTTTTAGTTAAATACTGTTATATTATCTTAGTATATTCATTCAGTCTTTCAATCGCACATGAATATAAGGCCTTGGAATACCATTAAACTTTTTGTTCAATTCAAGATATAGATGGAGAATTATTTCATGTGTACTGCTGTTGATTATATATTTATCAATTTTGAATGAACCAATGTATGGTGTACAATGAATGACAAATGCTGATAATACATCTTGTATATAAAACTAGTATCAAAACCATTTACAAGAAAGATTTAAGAAACATATATGCCCTCCATATTACAATATTGAAAATGATCATTTAGAATGTCTGTAGCAAAAGTTACAATGTATCTATTAGTCAGAGGCAACCATTATATGTGATCTCTAAAGGTACTGAGCAGATATTTTCAAATAACCAGTTATTTGAGTCCTGACCTTTGACCTTGAGAGTTTAAAACCAATGGGAGCCATCTATTCTTTAGGCGGCACCAGACTACCAAGTTTGATGTTTGTCAAACAAGGGTTCTCAAGATACTGAATGGACAAAATCTGATGTCCAGAGTAGTTTGACCATTGACCTTAAAATGAATACTAGATATCTACACTTATGATGTGTCAGTGTACCAAGTTTGATGTCTGTCAAGAAACGCAAACTCAAGATATTGTGTAGACAATACCTATGTCCGTAGCATTTTGACCATTGACCTTGTGACTTCAAAATCAAATGGAGTCATCTACTCCTTAGGTAGAACAAGTGTACCTGATTTGATATCTGTCAAGCAAAGAGTCCTCAATATATTGAGCAGACAATATCTTGTCATGTCCAGTTTGACCCTTGACCTTGTGACCTCAAAATCCATGGGGTATCTAATTCTTAAGGAAAATTAGTGAACCAAGTTTGATGTCTGTCAAGCGAATGGTTCTCAAATATTGAACAGACGGTATCTTACTATGTCCAATTTTACCTTCAACCTTGGGATCTGGAAATCAGTAGGGGTCATCTACTCTCTAGGGGCAACCGCTGTACCAAGTTTAGTAACTGTCAGGTAAAGGGTTGGTTCTTTAAATATTCAGTGGACAATATTTTATTATGTACAGTTTGACCTTTGTCCTTGTGACTTCAAAATGAATATGGGACATTATGGGACATATACTTCTTAAAGGAAACCATCTACTTCTTAAAAGAAACCACCTACTTCTTAAAAGAAACCAGTATACCGAGTTTGATGTCTGTCAGGAAAGCGTTCTCAAGATATTGAACAGACAATATCTTACTGTGTCCAGTTTGACCCTTGACCCTGTGACCTGTAAATTAATATGGTTCATTCACTATCTAGGGGCAATCATTGTACCAAGTTTGGAAACAGTCAAGCAAAAGAATTCATTAGATATTGAGCAGACAAGATTTGCTCTACAGACTGAATTAGTCATGTAAAACAATATATACGTCCCCTCTCGTTCAAATGGAGGGGGCATAAAAATTGGATTAACTCTTTGTAACACCTCTGCCAGGAAGTAATTTTTTTAACAGCAAACTTTCCACGACACCATGTTAAACTGGACAGCGATTTCTCCTTCCAAATGGATTTTAGACAGTCAACCTGAGCCAGAGTTTTTCCTAGTTTGATGAAAGTCTCAAATTGTCTTTACAAAGCTGCCTTTTCTGCAGTGGTCCAAGTGTGGCACTGAACATTGGCTGTAATAAAGAATGGACAGTACATATCACTTGAAACAGTTGTACAACAGTTTCTTGAAAGATTGTCCAACTCATTTTCTCTATCATTTACCATAACTTAAAGTAAATGATTTCAAATCAATAATATATTTTTTAAATGTTCTATCCTAAACCTTTATTAAACTACCAATAGATATTTAATATAAAATAAGAATATTGATAAAACTGATGTATGCTCCCCAAAATACATCTCACCTGAATGAACTATTTCAAATAACAAATGATTCACACAATGCTCAATAAATGTTGATATATTGTTGGAATGAAGGTTTCTTTATCATATATAAGGTATATGTTGAGTGATGTTGACCTTTACAAAATGACCTTGAGTGACCTTTGTCTGAAAGCCATTTGCCTATTACCTATCTGCACGATTTATGATCCATACTTGTTTAAAAACTAATGAAATAACGCACTTTTCCTTATATATAAGGTGTATATTCTGAGTGAGCCTGACCTTCCCAAAATGACATTGGTCCAAAAGTCTGGTCATGAGTAAACTTTGAGTAGAGTAACAGAAAAATATGACTGTCCAAAATCCCAGCATTAAATTGGTGCAGCCTAAAGAACATTTGACTTTTGAGTCATGTGATCATGACCCTCTACAAATAACCTGGGCATAAGGTTTATGACATACTTCTTGGCTATAAGCAGCCTCTGTGTCAAGTATGACTTCTCCATGCACCTCTAACTTAGAATATTAACATTCCTAAGACTTCATAATCTGAAACTCCTAAACTGTGCCCCTAAACTTGTCTGAATGACTTGTGTTCAGGGTCATGACATTTCTTTGATCATATTTTAATTAATCTTGTATAATTTTCTGAAGTTATTTCATAATAAAATTACATTATAGAGAAGAATTTTGCATTGCACACCCAGAAACCTTGACCTAGCTTGTCCAAATGATTATCATCTGATGCTGGTTGTTGCACATTCTTTGAACACAAGCAACCTCTGCACCTAGTATATTATTCTCCTGTTTATCTCATCTTGCAATTTATGGCAAGGACAAACAAAATGTGTTTGTGAAACACAAATGCCCCCGATAATGGCCAATTCTGAAGATGGCCAAGGTCAAAAGGACAAATATCTTGGTACCAGTAGAAAGATCTTGTCACAAGAAATGTTCATGTACAATATGAAAGCTCTAATATTTACCATTTAGAAGTTATGACCAATGTCAATTTTTTCTCAAAAAGTAGGTCAAATGTCAAGGTCAAAAGGTTTAGTACCCACGGAAAGGTCTTGTCATAAGGAATACTCATGTGAAATATCAAAGCTCTAGCTCTTACTGTTCAAAGGTTATTAGCAAGGTTAAAGTTTCAGACAGAATGACAGACAGGACAAAAACAATATTCCCCCCCCCCCCCCTCCGATCTTTGATCTAGGGGGCATAAAAATATCTGTAATCTTGTCCAAATGACCCTCTGCTAAGGTCAGGACATACCCTTAAGTTAAAGCAAACAAGGCTCAAAATTTTTCTAATTTCAAAGAAACAACAAAATGATCTAAATTAAGTAAACTTTGTCCAATCATTATGAAAACCCTAGGTGCAGATTTTTATATGTCTTTATGATTTGAGAGAGTGTACACATTTTAAGAAAATTCCATTAGCTAGTCTCCTAAAATGAGTACAGCCAAAATTATGCCTACAGACAAATCGACAGACAGACAGACCAACAGACAGACATGGCGATTCTAATATACCCTCCTAAACTTCATTTGCTTGGGAATAACAAAATATAATACAAATTATGACATACAAATACCTCGCTTTTTTCTTCCCGACTTCCTAGATGAGCTTGGGGGCCTCAGTATCTGCATTCCCTCTGAATATAGTCTACAACATTGAAGAGATAAAGCTTTAAAATGTTTGTACTGCTGTAAGTTACTATTAACAAAATGTAAATGAACTTTAAATATGTAATATACATATCGCGTTTTCCAAACACATAAACAAGTTACTTCCACCCTGTGTATGTGGGGACTCGGGCAAGTGTTGATGTCTCTATTTGAGTGAAATCCAATAACAAGAATATTAGTAATTGCTTCCCCAAACTGCATCTAACCAATGAAGTTGAACTACTTCATGTAACAAATGACTTGCACACTGATATATAACTTTTGAAATAAAGGTTCTTTTCTATATAAGGTACATGTTGAGTGACCTTGATCTTTCCAAAATGATCTTTAGTGACCTAATCATTTGAAATTTATTAAGTTGCCTATTTAACTTATCTGTGTAATATATGGTCAATACCTATTCAAAAACTTTTTCCTTGTTAAATATAACCTTATTTTATTACCAAACATTTTGTCTTCACGCCGCACAACACAGTACACGTTAACATTATTTCACATTAGGAAATACTGGTCCAATCATTTTAAATATTGAATGTTTTTAAATCTTCTTTTTTTTAAATGCATTCATTATTTCTAAGTTACATTTTAATTTCTGAGGTGCAGGGTGGTGAGTAGGAATGTTATTTTTGAAATCATCACAATTAAATCATATCAAGATTGTGAAACTAAATTCAACATGCTTTAAACCAAATTTCAATGTGTTGATTGAGAGACAAAAGATTTTTGAAATCCAAATATAAACTTTGAATATTTTAGAAAGAGATAACAATGTTAAAAAGTTCTTGGATATCAACATGGTTGGTTACTACAGGCTTCTCAAAAGAATTGATCACTTTGTATTGACATTGAAACTCACTTAACAGTTTAAGTGTGTGAAAAATCTGTATTGACAATGAAACTCACTACATGTGTGTGATAAATCTGTATTGACATTGAAACTCACTACATGTGTGTGATAAATCTGTATTGACATTGAAACTCACTACATGTGTGTGATAAATCTGTATTAACATTGAAACTCAATATATGTGTGTGATAAATCTGTATTGACATTGAAACTCAATATATGTGTGTGATAAATCTGTATTGACATTGAAACTCAATATATGTGTGTGATAAATCTGTATTGACATTGAAACTCACATGTGTGTGATAAATCTGTATTGACATTGAAACTCACTACATGTGTGTGGTAAATCTGTACTGGCATTGAAACTCACTACATGTGTATTGATCTGTACTGACATTGAAACTCACTACATGTGTGTGATGTGTACTGGCATTTAAACTCACTACACGCATGTGATAAATGCGTACTGGCACTGAAACTCATTACATGTGTGCAAATGTGTACTGGCACTGAAACTCACTGCATGTGTGTGATAAATATATATTGACATAAAACTCACTGCATATATCAGATGTGTTCTAACATTGAAACTTGCTACATGTGTGATAAATGCATATGTATATTGGCATGATATCACGTGTGCATTGCATGTGTGTGATAAATGGAATCCTTCATTCGCATGAATGGGAGATAGGGAAATTCCACCGAGGGGACAAGATTTGCAGTCTAGGACGAGACTTTGCTGAGTCTTAAGCAGTGAATCTTGTTCCAGAGGTGGAATTTCCCTATCCCACATGAGCAAATAATAAAGTGTTATTTTTCTCACATTTTATCAGTTCAGTATTTTAATTCAAGAGCTTTGAGAAAATTCAAAATTATTGAAATCCTTCTTTGAATATATGCAAAAATTAATTACACAGTATGAAGATCTCAGCATACCTGAAAATGGTTTACAATATAAGTGTAAAGTACAAAACCCAAGGTTGTCCATAAAAAAGCTATACATAATATATATCAAATTGAAATTTGAAGAAAACAATACAAACTATTTTTCTTTATCGTGTAATGTAAATCAGAAAATATATGACATACATATGTACATCACAAGCAAAGATATGTCTTAGCAGTGTAAGACAGAAAAATCTTGTATGGCTGTCTCACATGGGTTGAGTTGGTCTCACACTAGTGATTATGTGAGAAAGATGTATATTGCCTTATACTGGCATGAGACTCACTATTAATATATAATCAATTGAAATAGAGTCTGTATATTGATGAAGCAAACTAAAGGCCAATTTCATTTGTCCAAAACTGGTGTACACTGCATTGCATACGTTATAAAACTGGTGTAAAACAACGCATTGAAAAATAAAATAAACTGTCGAAAACAAAAATATGGCAGAACATGTTATTTTCATTCTTGCCACTTTTATAATATATTCAAATCATCCAAATCCTTGACATAATTCACAAAGATCCCATAAAAGCATGAACATGATACATGCATGCAAACTATATAAACGGTGAAGCTGTTATGCATGAATTCTCATATTTTCAGTTGATGTTAATTTGTTAATCACCTCATATACCCTGACAAACTAGACAGTGATTCCTTATATTTATGTTCCCAGAACTTAGGGTATACTCTGTTCTCAATAACTATACAAGAGATCCTTTATATGCAATCTTTTTAAGATGATTGTACGTACATGTATATCATTTGGATGTGCAGAAAGATAGTATTTTAGTCTGAATGTGCATGCATTGGATTTTGGTACACTAACTTGGGAATCAGTCTAAATTTTTTTTTGTTCTTTGAGATTGTTTAATATTCATATTGTAGGCATTTATTAATTAAGACTTGTAATTTTTAAGATTTTTATTTTTAAGATATTTTTAAGATATTTATTAACTGATCTGCATGTTCAAAATGACCAATCTGCACATGCATGCAAAATTTCATTTTGATTGGATTTAATACTAAAATGTCTGTAACTTTCTTATGAATAAAGTGAATGAGTTGATATCACAGCATAGTAGATAGTATGTGTATCTATATAGATTGGTGTAATACAAAAATGCCAACACTCAGTATATGCATATCCTGTCTTTTGAAGATTCTATATTTTTTCTATATTTCAAGGACCATAATGTTTATGTTTTTCATTAAATTCTTCTGAAGTTGAGGATTTTAGTATGTCTTGGCACTTACAAATTGGTATGGTTAAAATTACTAGCCAGCATGTGCATGCACAATTGTGCTAAATTTTGATTAGACAATTTCAAAATCTCCACAGCTTTCTTATATATGATGCAAACATGAAATTCAAACTAATTATGCTAATCATATGTACATGATACAAATACCTGTTGGATGACATCAACAGAATTACAGATTGACATATGCACATAACGTGCATTGCTTTCTTTCATTTTTTGGTACTGAAATGACCACAACTTTCTTATTAAAGGGTAATTAAATTAAAATGATTTTTTGCTGTTGATTTACAATATGAATACCTACACATGCACACGTCAAGCATTCTGATTAGTTGCATACGTAATATTTAGATAACTGGTAAATCTCTTATGAATGAGAAAAATGGAATTATATTGACATATTCCAGGTACATACTATAAAAACTTAGAACGTAAGATTATGATTAGTTGTGCAGAAGCACAATGACATAATTTCTTAAATGGGGGGATGTTTGCTTAAACTACTCTCACACATCCTAACTGAAGAGCAACTTGAACTGACCAATGCAAGTCTGTCTTCCATTCTGAGTGATTGATGAAAAGTTCCTGTGGTTTTAAAAACGATAGAAAATGCATTGTTCCTTCAAATATATTGTTGGTGCGAACAGATATTCTAAGTATTTTTACAAACTATGGTCTTTCTCTGATCGATTGAGAGGGGTCGTAAAATCTTATGTCAGTAAAATAAAGGAGACATAATAGAAATTTGAAGGAGTGATTATTGGGATACCAGATCCCCCCCCCCATGTAAATATAGAAGAGAGAGGGTTAATTTGTGATGAGCCACTGTGATGAAATCTCCAAATGTTTTAGATATACATATACAACAATATAAGATAAACAACTTTGTATTCAATATTTGTATTCACCTGAGGATGGATGTTAAAATCCAGAAAGCACTAGCGATTTGAATATATTTTGGAACTGCATATTTTCCTGCTTTTTTATTTAATTATTTTGACTGTGTGATATCAACTCTTTCTATTTGGATTATATATATATATATATATATATATATATATATATATATATATATATAAATTGATGATCAGATGGAGTTCAATCACATAACATTTATTTCTCTACAGGCTGTTTCGTAAGGGGATGGTTTCCCCTCACTCGTCGGGAAAAAAATGACATCTAACGAAAAACATCCGCATGGCTGAGAATATGTTACACAGAAACATACTGGATAGTTGCTAAGCATGATTACACACAGGATTGAGTAAATAGAAATATATATATATAGAGAGAGAGAGAGAGAGAGAGAGAGAGAGAGAGAGTTAAATACACACTAAGTCTTAAGGTTCAAGCCACATAATGCTGTAAATTGTAGGTGGAGGACCTCTGGATAGTGAGTACATGCTGCATAGATGTTCCCTATGACCCCCACCAATGATACATTGCCTGATAATTCATTTAAAAATGTTAAAGGAAAGAAATTCCAATCTTGTTTTTGATATTGCACTTTCTTCTCATTTATTTTGATAAAAGGGGTGCTTAGTTTATTAAATTCCTGAAAAAAAGCAATCGATAGAAAAATGCTGGTTAAATTTCGAATTGGAGCCTAGTAGGAAAAGAATACAGTACCTAAAATTTCTTGTGGTTAAAAAGTTAATTTCGATCTCATGGTGACATGGATGATTATTTATATGAATAATTTGTCACATACTTGACTCCAAGGAGGTTAGGTTCTTCATAATGATATCCCAGCTAGTTCCTCTCTTCTTTCTATGTCTCTACTGGCATTTTGAGACACATAGTTTTTGGGTGGTTTTCCACTCCTATTACAAGCTTCCTTAAACAGCACCTGGGTAGCCACTTTCAGAATCATTTACATGGTTCCCTGCATGTTTCATCTGTATCTCATAATCTGTTGCGTCAACTATGAAAAAGAAACTTGACATTAAAATCAAATGCAAAGAATCTAATGAAACATTAGCTTGCATATACACATGTATTTATATTATTTTTCAATCTAACATTGCATGGTGACACATATGATTAACATATATAACATGGAAATATTTCCTAAACATGGATTATTAAAGTACAAATACATGTATGCATATTTAAGAAACAAGTTTAATTTTTTAAAGTATTTAAGGGCATGAACTGCTGGGTACCTGTAAAGTGCGAAACGAAATCGAAACGAAACGAAATCCGCCGAAACGAAACGAAATCTACCGAAACGAAACAGATTGTATAACCGATCTCTTTTAATTATATCAGTTAAGCCGAAGGCCTACATCAAAGGGGAGGCGAATTTTATTGATATGTGGTAACTTTCATGGGAGCCTAAGATGCCATTTTTAATTATTATAATTAAAAGAGTTTGGTTATACAATTTGTTTCATTTCGCTTAGGTAGGTTTCGTTTCGTTTCGGTGGGTTTCGTTTCCTTTCGACATATTTCGTTTCGTTTCGGTGGATTTCGTTTCGTTTCGGTATATTTCGTTTCGTTTCGCACTTTACAGGTACCCTGAACTGCTGCGCTTTACGCCAGCATACTTCATGAAGAGTGTTGGTGCTTCATGAAAAGTATGGTGCATGTTTATGCCCTCTGACATGTAAATAAACATCATGATCTGAATTTTTAACATATTATGAACACTCAACTTAATATATTTAGTGGTACCAGACTACTATACATAAATGTAAGCTTAAATATTCTTGTATGTGTTGCTCTATTTCTACTGAATAGAAGTAGAATAGTATTCTTACTAGGCCTACTATATAATTGATACCAATAGAATTCGAATGCTGGACAACTCGCCCCCAAGACAACTCGCCCCCTCTTAGGACAACTCGCCCTCTCTCAGGACAAGTCGCCCCCTTCTCTTGAGACACTCGCCCCCCAGGGTTTGACATTAACTTTTTGGGGCACTAGACCAATCGGGCTACTTAAAATGATTTTTGCTAGACCTGACCTTACATCCACTAGCCCTGACCAACGTTCCAGAAATTTTTTTTATAAGATTCTCCATATCTAAATACATGTACTTAATTTAAATGAAAAACGTTAAGTTTGAACTAAAATGCATTTAATTGTCTCAAAAAAATCTTTAATCTCGTCATTCAATTTGATGCTTTTACTTTCAACCCTATTTTCAGTTTCATTAAATTTTTACCGGCACGGAAATTCTTTAATCCATTTAGAATAAATTGACCTCAATATTTTTTTTAAAATTTCTATTTCATAAGCCCTAGCTGCTTTGTTTCTTCCCAACGTTTTCCTTTTTTTTTCTTTCTTGAGACATCTTTTGCTTTCATTGAGGACGAGATTTCATATTTGATTATATAGACATTCCTGCACATATGTTTAATAAACACTTTCTTATATTCAATTCAAATGAACTGTTTTGGTGTTTTTTTTAATGAAAGTGAATTCAATAATTCTATTTAACCAAAACATAACTTTACACACATTAACAATGTGTAGATGTCGTAGAACATCACTTACGACCGCGACTTATTAGAACTAAAGATAGAGATTATGTCATCATGCGGTTCATTAAATTGCTCGCAAACTCTTTACAGTTATTTTTTTTATGAATAAAATATTTTATGATTTAAAGTAAAGTTTCTTAAATTTGTTCATATTTTTAACACGACCAGTCGGACTAGTAAATAAACATTTTACCCAACCAGACCTATCATTTAGTAGTCTCGGTCGGTCGGGCGTGCCTTAGTGTCAAACCCTGCCCCCAATATTATATATAAATATATTATCACATTTTATTTTTATTTTGTGTGTGTTATTTACACTTTTAACATTTATCAATGATGAAGCATGTAAAACTCTAGTAAACTCGCTAGTTACATCCAGATTAGATTACGGAAATGCATTGCTTTATGGTGTTCATTCTAAACACACCAGCAAACTTCAGAGGGCACAAAACACAGCTGCAAGATTAATAACACGCTCAAAAAAATCCGACCATATTACTCCTGTTCTAATAGATCTTCACTGGTTCCCAGTTGAGTACAGAATTCAATATAAGATACTTCCTTCATACTTTCAAATCTCCCAACAACCTATCTCCAGTTTACATAAAGGATATCTTTACAGTTTACAATCCCACACGATCACTAAGATCCGAATCTCTGCATCTTCTCCAGGTACCTCGGACACGTATGAAAACATATGGGGATCGACGTTTGGACAAAGCTGCATCGAGTCTCTGGAATTCTCTGCCTTTTAAACTCAGACAATGTACTTCATTGTCTAATTTTAAAGTGGACCTCAGAATGCATCTCTTTAAATTAGCTTTTAATTTGTGATTATTTCTATATACTTAGTGCTCTTACATACAGCTCTTACAGTGCTGTTAACAAAAAACAAACACCCACCCCCCCCAAAAAAAACCCCTGCTGTTTGTTATTATGCCTATGTCCTTGTTATGTATTTAATTATTCCTAAGGGTTGTTTTAAATTGTTTCATATGTTATTATGGTAATCATATCATATCGCTATATATTAATAATAATATTTATGCATTTTAATTCTGACACTATGAATATTTTATTCACATGTATGTGCACATCGATTTTATATTATCTTTTCTTTCACATTTGTAAAGCGCTTTAGAGAACTAATGTTGATAGGGCGCTATATAAATCTTTTAATTACAATTACAATTATAAAGATACGTCTTTTTCTTTCATACTTTAACACGAATGGTAAATTCTAATAGAATTATACATATATTTAATTATTGCATTTCAGAAAAAGTTATATTTTTCATAAATCAATTGGCAAGGAAAATTATATTTACTGATCTTCAGGTAATTGATTAAATGTCTCTAATACTGAGAAAATTTTGAGGGTGTGGGTGTTTCTTTTATCGATATAGTATACATAAGTGTAAAGGTGAAGCATGAATATTCTGACACATGTAATTATCTTTTAATGCATTTCTCAACTAATACCCGTTGAAAAATAAAATTCCCATTTTAGAAATTTTATAACGGCTTTGCTTTACTGATTCTTTTTACGCAGTGTGATTCTTTTTACGCGGTGATTTCAAAGTGTAAAGAACTCTGATGATGAGTAACTCATAACGTTTGAAGTAAATTTATAACAGCTTGGGGGAAATGAAACAATTAGATTTAACAACAGACGCAGATTATTGATAATTATACTACGTCAGCTGTAGACCAAGCTAATACTCTCCCTATACCAAACGCTAACTTGTTTCCGCTGAAATTATATATTTTACATGTACATAAAAGTGATGATGAATTTACTGAACCCAAACACTGGATTTCCACTAAAATCGTTCGTCTTGCATAAAAAGACATGAAGTTCGGTGTTAATGTGAACACGTCTTATTGTCTGTGATGTATATACTATCTATAAGAAATTCATTAATTTTTGGTAATACACCTCTTGGATTTAGACCAAAAATAATAATTGTAAACATGTATGATATGTAGGAGCGAATTATCTCAAGAGAGGGGGCGAGTTGTCCCGAAGAGGGGGCGAGTTGTCTTGAGGGCGGGTTGTCTTAGGGGCGAGTTGTCCCGATGAGGGGGTGAGTTGTCTTGAGGGCGAGTTGTCTTGGGGGCGAGTTGTCCTGATACCTAGAATTCATATACACACTATGGCAAAAATATTACAATGTAGGTTCATTGTTAATATTATTAAAATATCATACATACATGTATATCATACTATTTTACCACTACCCCTACAACAGACATGGGCAATACTCATTATACTGCACAGGTATTTTAATCAATAAATATATATAAATAAATAAAAGGAAAAAACTCTATCTCTATAAATAGATGATAAATACACTATATATCTATCTATATGCATCCCCCCTCCCATTTTTCTATTTGTATCCATTTACAGATTAACAGCTGATTAAAAATTCAGATACCTGTAAATACTGGTAAACAGACAGACAGACAATGGTAATACATGTATATGCAGCACTGACTGATGTCTATAAACAATGATATCCTCATTTTATACTTACTAATACATAACTTTAAACACAGCACTAAGAAAATAATCTGACCCCTTTTTTTTTTTCTTCAGTCGGTCTACGGCACGAGAAAAATAATCTCCAAGTGCTGACAAATTCAAAAACTTCTGAATTTTTAACAATACTATTTTACATTTGTAAATGGTGCAAAATACAGATAATATTTTGAAACATAGGCTACACAAAATTGATTTACATAACTTCATTTATTTGAGAGTGTGAAATAACAAGAGTGTGAAGATTAAAACACTGTTACGTAATCGTTAGAGATGTCTATGAAACTCACGATAACATGTACCCAGTTCGAATCTCGTAATGGATTTATTATTTTTTTTTCAATTTTATTTTTAGAAATACATATAAATAGTATCTGATTTCTTACAATTGAATAAGTAAAAAAATAAACAAAGATAAAAAATGTCATTTCTGCAACTTTATATGAAATTTACAAAAAGCCCTGGGGATCTTCCCCACTCGATTGAACAGTCTGTACATGTTCTGGTGCCGGTGTTGCGGTGATCGCTGTCGCTAGTGTTCAGGGTCGCTCTAAAAATAGCGGTAGCCCTTGACCGAAACCCCTTTATTTTTTTTTAATGTAAGTTACACCGATTTGGCAACACTCTGAGAGAGAGAGAGGGAGAAATCCGGATCTGCTCTTGCCTTTTCATAAATTCAGTGAACTAGATTGGAGTTTCCATTTACTTAAAAAGTATATCTTCTTAACAGGACAAACATTGATAATTTAACATGAATTTGGTCTGGTATGAAAACACTGGATCTAGCTGCATGCACAAATGGGGATGGGGTTGGAGAGAAGAAAGGGGGGGGGGGACTTCATTTTGGGACAAATTACTTTATTTTTCATTCTATTCATATTGATGAGAGACACTTGAACCGCACATACTTTAAATGTCCTTGTCCCATTTGATTTCAACACCCTTTATTTGGAAATTTCTTTCAACGCCTATAAATCAACATATTATATAAAGTTGTTTATAGCCATGGCGTAAAGTCAACCATCAGATAAATTAACCCAAAATCTTTGCAACTGGTCGATGTTGGAACAAAATGAAATCTAAACAATTTCTTAAAATAAGGTAAACAATATTTTCCCCAAGAACTTGTTTAACCGCGCTTGACCACACCTTCCTTATTAAGGGGAAAGAGGCTGGAGCTATCCACCGGTTACCAGTTAATAATATCCAAAAATAGTGGTAATAAAGACCCAATTTTTTGGAGCTATGTACTTGTTTAATTTTCTTTGATATTGTCGCTTTGAAACGGGGTTTATATCTTTGAAAATATTGAAAATATTTTGCCAAGCTAAGATAGAATATTCTAAAGAGGAAATTCCAGTTGTTCGTCAGTTTGTTATATATCAATGTTATACATTAAGATACGCATATTCATCAAAGAATGACAAATATACTGTGTATAATAATTCAATTCTCATTTAATATTTAGAGAATTGTTGCTTTTAACGATGTTCATATGTCTAAAAAAAACGTGTACACCGATATTGTATTGAAGAGGAAATTCTAACTATTCCTTGATTCTGTATTTGTAAAACATTTTGTCAAATCAATGATAAACCAAAATACTGAAGATAATCATGATGATATAAAACAAACACAAAAACATACAGAAAATGAAAACCATTGAACTATTTAAGCTTACACGCATCTAATTGTATCTTAGTCGTGTCAAAGGTCAACTTACTTTTTCTCACCATTACTGCAGAATAACGATACATCACATACCCCAATGTATTCAAACTAAACGGACGGGAACAAAAATATCAATTTTAAATCATTAATTGACTACTTATATTCAATTAAATAAACAAAAACACTTACATTTGCATTGTCATCCACTCGACCTCGTTTCCTTAGGAAGTTGAATTTGCGCATGCGCGAGAATGTGGCAAGGATGCAAAGTGTGTAAGCACCCCATTATGGCTCGGTGTTGTGTGTAACAAAAGTCGTGTGTAACCCGGAAACTCACACTATACAAAATTTTGTATTTTCTGGGTAAAACACGATGAAAAATTCCGATTTCAAGGGGTCTCCAAACCTACGACACACTTTTGTGTCGTAGGTTCTGAAAATGTCGTAGGTTGCTCGTGTGTAACCTTATACGTGTCGTAAGTGTCGGCATAGTGCGCGAACACACACACACACACACACACACACACATATATACCAAAATTAAGTATGGAAAATGAGTTTTGCAAACGTGAAATGTACGTTATGTGTGCGTTATCTGTTTTGGAACCCCATGAGCGCAGACACTTAAGGTTTCTAGAATGTGTATGATTTCCTTTATGTCTGAGTTTATAATGTTTGACAACAATATCTTAACACGGTTTCCATTGATGTTTTCAATATTCTGGCAGCATAATTTCGTATCAGACATTATACGTATTGATAGAGACACTAATGCAATATCACCTTTCAAAAATGAATACATGATCTCAGCGAAGCGTACATTGTGTTAATTTACTTGGTATTGAGGGTGCTTATGTTTGACATTGTGTAAAAAATGAAACGCATTATAATTACATGCATATAATTATATTTGTCTTGTCTTTTCTGCAAACATTTAGCAATATGAATAAGTATAGAAGGACAGTTTTGGAATTCTTTAATTGTTTTTTCAGAATAAAGATTTGTGTACATTAACTGAGAATTTATCTATCTATCTATCTATCTATCTATCTATCTATCTATCTATCTATCTATATATATATATATCAGCATAAAAAGAATTCTGAGTTTTAGCTAAACACTATGTATTATATATATATATATACATGTGTATATATATATATATATATATATATATATATAATTCTGCTTTATCCAACGATGAGAATTTCATGCCATTTCATGAAGGCCATAATGCTGATCCCTTTATTTGTGTATGGATCAGTCATTAAAACCTTTTTTTCTTTAAGCATGAGATGGTTGAACTGTAAGATGCGAATTGTAAGTGACTGCTCAAAGAAAAAATATATGCATCAAAGTATAAAATTCCGCTAAAAATCTGTATAATGTTATTTAGATTACGGAGAGAAAGTCACAAAATCCGTAGGACAAAAAGTCACAGGACAAAAAGTCACAATGATGATTTTTGATTAGATAGGACAGATAGGATAAAAAGTCACAATGGTGACTTTTGATTAGATAGGACAGATAGGATAAAAAGTCACAATGATGACTTTTGATTAGATAGGATAAAAAGTCACGGGACAAAACCTCACTGGACTAAAAGTCACAAATATGCTCACTAAAGCTGTTGTTCAGACACCAGACAACAAGAAACAAGCCAGCTTTGTGATATCACAGTTGTTTTCAATGAATTATATAGTTAAATTTAATGCTGAGAAGTGATTGATTTCATTTATCATATTTTTAATCCCAATAAAGGTCATTAATTATTGAAAGTAAATGATACAACTTGACTCTTTGAAGACACCCTATTGTGTATACACAGTTACCAACACATGACCCCCATATCCTGTTACTGTAGCCTGTTTAACACCCCTTTGTGTATACACAACTACTGACAGAAGACCCTGTTTATTGAAACCCTATATAAACCTCCAATGACACCTCAGGCATTTGGTATTTTGCTATTTGTATACATGAAATATGTATGATTTGATGAGAAATATAAATTTCTTTGTGCTATATGGAATATAGTCAAATGTATATTAATGAGGGGGAAAAAAAGAAATAATGATACATAAATAAGTCAGTGATTTCAATGCATTGCTCTATAATAAAATGGTTATTTAATAAGCAAACAATTTACCACTTTGTAACCACCATCATATTTATACAAATCAGGACATTAGCCATAAGAAAAATATGAATTTTTGAATCATTCATAGTTTCCATATGTTTCCAGCTCTAGCCACGTGAAGGCCTCCTTTCTGTAGAGCCATAATTTCTGTTTTTGAAATGAAAAATTTATAGCCAAAGGACCAAAAACCATGAAGAGTAGAACATACAAAAAAATTATATCAAAAATAAATAAATTTTGTGATACTAACATTAACCAATTTCAGTTGTTGATAATTTGTTTTTCTACTGTGTGAAATAAAATTAGTGAAGCGTAATAACCAAAACCATAAAGAATGTAGTGGACAACAATGTAAATTACACAAAAAATCTATGGTATTTCATTAACATAATACAATTTTTCTGTTTGTAAAAAAGAAAGTATTAAAGTCAAAGGACCAAAGCCATAAAAATGCACTAGATAAAAAAATGTAAATACTACATTTGTACAATAACATTATCATAGAATTACAAACATTTAATGAAACAACTGAATTTCTTCCTAACCTACACAAGATCAAGCTGTATTCAGTGGACACACCCGTCTGGCGGGGTAGGAATAAGCCTGAAAGTAACCCTACTCTAAGTTCTAACCTACATAATATCAAGCTGTATTCACTGGACACACCCGTCTGGCGGGGTAGGAATAAGCCTGAAAGTAACCCTACTCTAAGTTCTAACCTACATAATATCAAGCTGTATTCACTGGACACACCCGTCTGGCGGGGGAGGAATAAGCCTGAAAGTAACCCTACTCTAAGTTCTAACCTACATATTCATTTTTTAAAATTATAATGTAGTAAATTTTGAGAACTTAGAGCAGGGTTACTTTCAGGCTTATTCCTACCCCGCCAGACGGGTGTGTCCACTGAATACAGCTTGATCTTGTGTAGGTTAGAACTTTGAGTAGGGTTACTTTCAGGCTTATTACTCACCCATTCCATTTGCATTTTGTTAATTTTAATGTTCATATGTTCTGGCCTTTAGCTGCATAACTTTTTTTATGCTAATATAATGTTACAAATGTTTTTTTTTCAATTATGAATCTCATATGGTCTTTTAAAATTCTCTAAATATTTATTTTTTTGTTTTGTTGTAATGGTTTTTGTTGGCATCCTCTTTTTCCCAAACAAGGATATCGTAATGAAATATATAATCTTAATGATTTTTATATGAAACGGATTGTTTTATTTTTTTTAAAAATTATAATTATGTAATATTGAAATATTTTTTATAGTATTAAGTGTTTATATTCCTATCTCTTTTCATCTATTGATCTGTTCTTTTTATGGTCAAGGTCCTAAAATATTTCATTGCTTCATTTAAAAAACAAACTAAAGATGTTTCGTGTATTTTTAATTTTTGTCTCTCGTATTTATAGTTTTGGTCCTTTGGTTTTGATATTTTTATCTAATGAGCAGAAAATGACATGCCAATGAAATTCTTGTTTGTAAATGTAAAACTAAAGATGTTTTAAATTTTTGTCTCTTATATTTTTGATAGTTTGGTTTCCTTTGGTTTCAATATTTTTTATTTAACATAAGCAAAAAATAAATTATAAATGTAAATTTACAGATGTTTTATGTGTTTTAAATTTTTGTATGTTGTGTTCTTCATGATTTTGGTCCTTTGGCTTTAAATTTTTCATTTCAAAAAAAAGAAATTATGGCTCTACAGAAAGGAGGCCTCCACGTGGCTAGGGCTGGGAACATATGGAAACTATGAATCTTTAAATAAATTTCAAATTCATGTTTTCCTTATGGCTAACTTCCTTATTTATATTAGTGTGTATGTGTGTGTATTTGTGTGTATTTGTCTTGCAAGAAAATTATTTAATCACTTAAATTACATACTCATGCCTGTCTTTGAGATTAAAAAGTGTTTGAAATAATTAAATACTGGTGTTAAATTCATGATATTTAATTTTAAAAAAAATTAAAAATCCATTGAATTCATTTTGGTGACAAAATGACAGGTGATGGGGCATCAACTTATATTAAAAAATAAAAAAAATATACATATATTTGAATTTATAAACTTAGAAAAACCCACCATCATTTAAACTACATCATCGTCTTTAATTTGATCGGGCGTGGTATACCTTATAATACGTCACAAGCAATGGCGCCGGCAAATAGCGCCGGATGTATTGGATTTTTCTATGAATTGTCTGTATAACGGTAACGGTACCAATTCAGTGTACCATTTTTTCCAGATAACCATTTCTCAACCCATCTAAGAGGATATCCTGTGTATATTATCGCAGTATTGGGTATAGTGTACTTTTTTCTGGGTATAGCACTTTTTTGGGGGCATTGCACAGATTCCAGTAACCCGCCCAACTTTTATATAGCCACTGATGTCAAGGGTTAGTGCGAGGTAACGAATCAATAACCCTTGACTTGTGAAGATGAATTTCGTAAAGAAATGTGTTTACGATAAAGAAGGCAAAGAAAATTGTTGGGATTTTTTTTACTAATTAAGATTACTAATTAAACCCTAATTAGCTGAACTATTAAAAATGTAAGAAATAAATAAAGCAATGAACGCAATATGGAGAGAAATACGATTTGATAGAAAGTATACAGAGTATTATTTAATTAACATAATTAATCAAACCCTAATTCTCTCAGATGTTAAAAACAGTAAGAAATTTGATATAAAAAACTGTAAGGGGCGAGATCAACAGATTGATTTCGGATAAAAATCTAAATTCAAATAGTTAGGGGGAGGAGGGGGGGGGGGGTGTTAAAACTTCTGTAAGTTTCTCTCATCCGACATCGATTACACATTAGTCGAAAAAGGAGAAAGACAAGTGACTGTTAAAACTACATGACGATATTACATTTTAATGAACATTTGATAGTTTTAATCTACACTTTCATTTGTGAATAAACAGAAGATAGGGTATACAGAGTTATTTATACTCGTTTGTTCTTACTTGTTAATCGATTATAGTTTAAACACTCATCATATCTAGTTTAGGGGGTCGTTGTGGGGGGGATAGGGGGGGGGACGTAAAAACTATGTGAATTTAGTTTTTTTGTCAGACATTGAACTTTCGATCTCGCCCCTAGGAAGTAGATAAAACAGCGAATGCAACATGGAAAAAAATAATATTTAATAAGAAGTCTTATTAAAAGCAAAACTGATGATATCTAGCGGTGGTCAAAGTAACATATCTTTAGAAATTATTTTTGAAAGTACAGAAGGGTATTTTTGATCAAAAGTTAATCATAGAAATTATTTTAATTACCCCCCCCCCCCTCATTCAGTACACAAAATCAACTCAAAACTTTCATTCAACATTATAACTCACTAAAAAGACCATTCCTCAAAACCTGCTTTTGGATATGGAGTTAATTATTAAGACCAAACTAACTCAAGATCCAGGGCGATATAAACACCTACTTTTGAGGGATACCAGATAAGCTTTGCCACCCAGCGAGGCCTATGCTAGCCCTGCCTTTCAGGGATACCAAGTTACTTAATAAGGCTCAACTAGCCCAGGTTCCCGGGAGATCTAAACACCTACTTTTGAGGGATACCAGATAAGCTTTGCCACCCAGCGAGCCCTATGCTAGACCTGCCTTTCAGGGATACCGAGTTAATTATCAAGGCTCAACTAGCCCGGGTTCCCGGGCCCTAAAGTCACCTACTTTTGAGAGATACCAGATAAGCTTTACCACCCAGCGAGCCCTATGCTAGACCTGCCTTTCAGGGATACCGAGTTAATTATCAAGGCTCAACTAGCCCGGGTAACCGGGCGATCTAAACACCTACTTTTGAGGGATACCAGATAAGCTTTACCACCCTGCGAGCCCTATGCTAGACCTGCCTTTCAGGGATACCGAGTTAATTATCAAGGCTCAACTAGCCCGGGTAACCGGGCGATCTAAACACTTACTTTTGAGGGATACCAGATAAGCTTTACCATCCAGCGAGCCCTATGCTAGACCTGCCTTTCAGGGATACCGAGTTCATTATCAAGGCTCAACTAGCCCGGGTTCCCGGGCCCTAAAGTCACCTACTTTTGAGGGATACCAGATAAGCTTTACCACCCAGCGAGCCCTATGCTAGACCTGCCTTTCAGGGATACCGAGTTAATTATCAAGGCTCAACTAGCCCGGGTTCCCGGGCCCTAAAGTCACCTACTTTTGAGGGATACCAGATAAGCTTTACCACCCAGCGAGCCCTATGCTAGACCTGCCTTTCAGGGATACCAAGTTAATTATCAAGGCTCAACTAGCCCGGGTTCCCGGGAGATCTAAACACCTACTTTTGAGGGATACCAGATAAGCTTTACCACCCAGCGAGCCCTATGCTAGACCTGCCTTTCAGGGATTCCGAGTTAATTATCAAGACTCAACTAGCCCGGGTTCCTGAGCCCTAAAGTCACCTACTTTTGAGGGATACCAGATAAGCTTTACCACCCAGCGAGCCCTATGCTAGACCTGCCTTTCAGGGATACCGAGTTAATTATCAAGGCTCAACTAGCCCGGGTAACCGGACAATCTAAACACTTACTTTTGAGGGATACCAGATAAGCTTTACCACCCAGCGAGCCCTATGCTAGACCTGCCTTTCAGGGATACCGAGTTAATTATCAAGGCTCAACTAGCCCGGGTAACCAAGCCCTAAAGTCACCTACTTTTGAGGGATACCAGATAAGCTTTACCACCCAGCGAGCCCTATGCTAGACCTGCCTTTCAGGGATACCGAGTTAATTATCAAGGCTCAACTAGCCCGGGTTCCCGGGCCCTAAAGTCACCTACTTTTGAGGGATGCCAGATAAGCTTTACCACCCAGCGAGTCCTATGCTAGACCTGCCTTTCAGGGATACCGAGTTAATTATCAAGGCTCAACTAGCCCGGGTAACCAGGCCTTAAAGTCACCTACTTTTGAGGGATACCAGATAAGCTTTACCACCCAGCAAGCCCTATGCTAGACCTGCCTTTCAGGGATTCCGAGTTAATTATCAAGGCTCAACTAGCCCGGGTAACCGGACGATCTAAACACTTACTTTTGAGGGATACCAGATAAGCTTTACCACCCAGCGAGCCCTATGCTAGACCTGCCTTTCAGGGATACCAAGTTAATTATCAAGGCTCAACTAGCCCGGGTAACCGGGCGATCTAAACACCTACTTTTGAGGGATACCAGATAAGCTTTACCACCCAGCGAGCCCTATGCTAGACCTGCCTTTCAGGGATACCGAGTTCATTATCAAGGCTCAACTAGCCCGGGTTCCCGGGCCCTAAAGTCACCTACTTTTGAGGGATACCAGATAAGCTTTACCACCCAGCGAGCCCTATGCTAGACCTGCCTTTCAGGGATACCGAGTTAATTATCAAGGCTCAACTAGCCCGGGTTCCCGGGCCCTAAAGTCACCTACTTTTGAGGGATGCCAGATAAGCTTTACCACCCAGCGAGCCCTATGCTAGACCTGCCTTTCAGGGATACCGAGTTAATTATCAAGGCTCAACTAGCCCGGGTAACCAGGCCTTAAAGTCACCTACTTTTGAGGGATACCAGATAAGCTTTACCACCCAGCGAGACCTATGCTAGACCTGCCTTTCAGGGATACCGAGTTAATTATCAAGGCTCAACTAGCCCGGGTTCCCGGGCCCTAAAGTCACCTACTTTTGAGGGATGCCAGATAAGCTTTACCACCCAGCGAGCCCTATGCTAGACCTGCCTTTCAGGGATACCGAGTTAATTATCAAGGCTCAACTAGCCCGGGTAACCAGGCCTTAAAGTCACCTACTTTTGAGGGATACCAGATAAGCTTTACCACCCAGCGAGACCTATGCTAGACCTGCCTTTCAGGGATACCGAGTTAATTATCAAGGCTCAACTAGCCCGGGTTCCCGGGAGATCTAAACACCTACTTTTGAGGGATACCAGATAAGCTTTACCACCCAGCGAGCCCTATGCTAGACCTGCCTTTCAGGGATTCCGAGTTAATTATCAAGACTCAACTAGCCCGGGTTCCTGAGCCCTAAAGTCACCTACTTTTGAGGGATACCAGATAAGCTTTACCACCCAGCGAGCCCTATGCTAGACCTGCCTTTCAGGGATACCGAGTTAATTATCAAGGCTCAACTAGCCCGGGTAACCGGACAATCTAAACACTTACTTTTGAGGGATACCAGATAAGCTTTACCACCCAGCGAGCCCTATGCTAGACCTGCCTTTCAGGGATACCGAGTTAATTATCAAGGCTCAACTAGCCCGGGTAACCAAGCCCTAAAGTCACCTACTTTTGAGGGATACCAGATAAGCTTTACCACCCAGCGAGCCCTATGCTAGACCTGCCTTTCAGGGATACCGAGTTAATTATCAAGGCTCAACTAGCCCGGGTTCCCGGGCCCTAAAGTCACCTACTTTTGAGGGATGCCAGATAAGCTTTACCACCCAGCGAGTCCTATGCTAGACCTGCCTTTCAGGGATACCGAGTTAATTATCAAGGCTCAACTAGCCCGGGTAACCAGGCCTTAAAGTCACCTACTTTTGAGGGATACCAGATAAGCTTTACCACCCAGCAAGCCCTATGCTAGACCTGCCTTTCAGGGATTCCGAGTTAATTATCAAGGCTCAACTAGCCCGGGTAACCGGACGATCTAAACACTTACTTTTGAGGGATACCAGATAAGCTTTACCACCCAGCGAGCCCTATGCTAGACCTGCCTTTCAGGGATACCAAGTTAATTATCAAGGCTCAACTAGCCCGGGTTCCCGGGAGATCTAAACACCTACTTTTGAGGGATACCAGATAAGCTTTACCACCCAGCGAGACCTATGCTAGACCTGCCTTTCAGGGATACCGAGTTAATTATCAAGGCTCAACTAGCCCGGGTAACCGGTCGATCTAAACACCTACTTTTGAGGGATACCAGATAAGCTTTACCCCAATTATGGTGTTCTTAAACCTAACCCTAGTTGCCCGCCTAATTAAAATATCAAGTCCCGTGGGTAGAGTAATTAAGGTGTGGGCACGGCGTGGGATTTAGATCCTGCGGAAATCGCCATGTTTTAACGTGCCCCAACCCCCGGGACGCTCGGGTTTTTTTTGGACAAAGTTATGGCAAAATCCCTAAAAAGGCGAAAAATGCCCTTAAACTCTGATTTCCCATAAAGGATTAGATAAAACTAACTAGGGGTTGAATAGGGGGTCAAAATTAAGGGCTAACCCTGTGGGAAGGGATAGCCCAGCACCCCTAGAAATATGGCTCCAAGGGACCCAGGAACGAGGATGGTCTGAGGGGTATAACCAACTTACCCTATAATAATGTCTAAGTACAAAAGTACTTCATTTTTTGGGGTTAATAGTATGTTTTTCTTTTTCCTTGGATTTTTATTTGGATTTTTACCCTGGTCCGAGGGATAATGGTTGAAAACCTAGCCTCCCAAAATTGCAGCCCGATCCCCAACTTGGGGGCTGGGGATGGACTTTGAAGTTTTTTTTTTTGAAGCCAAGACTGTCCCTAACATCTCATATCGGTGGCCAGTTCGAGCCTTTTTTCAACCTCCACCCCGGGTGCTAAGCGCCCCCTCAGAGATTTTTTCTGGGTGGGGTAATAAAGAGTGGACCCTGCCCTACGGATCTGGCAAGTTTCGCGCCTGAAATCAGCCTGGAAAGGGGATAGGATGATGTTTTACTAAGGTAGCCACTTGCCCTTAAAGTGCAGGGCTCGCTCTAAAAGGGTTTTTTCAGGGTTGTGCCCCTTTAGAAAAGGGGGTTAGACCCCTTCTTTCGACCCCAAAGGACCCCCAACATTTCAGATCGGCTCCTAAAAGGATATTACAGAAGAAGTCAAAGGCGACGGGTGACACTCCAGTTACTTCCCGGAGGCCTTGGGGAGTGGTCTTGGCCCCTAGCCCCTATTTTCAACCATGGGGCAATAGAGTGGGGCCAGGTCATGTTTGGGTGCTAAGGGGTCTTCGGTAGCCCCAAAGACTTGGGCTCAGTGAAGAATCAAAGTCGCCGACTCGCCCCAAAAGGGTGGGGCTAGGGTGGGGGTCAGACAGATCCTTTGCCCTTGACCCAGGCACCTGATTTTTGGGTCCCGAATTGCACAATCCTTTCTATGTTGGCCCTGTAAAGGGCAACAAGATCCCTCAACGGATCTTGGAGATAGCGTCTTTCAAAAATTGCCCATTTTCACCAGTTTGGCCATTGGGGGACTTCAGTCCTGACCCCATATCTCCGCTACCCTGTACGACGCTGTTGTTTTGGGATCTCATAGGGGAGGTTTGGGGTCCCATCTCACGTGAATGTCGATTCCCTAGCACTAAGGCTTCTAGGACTTCCGGCCCTTCAAAAAAGTAGAAAAAAGTGAAAAAATCGACTTGGGCCCCACTTGACCCCTGATTTCAAGGGGCTAAATTTTCCCCGTGGGAGTCGAGGGCTGTCCCTTAAGAGGTTCCTCGCGAAATTTGGAACCCTCCAACCCCCTCGACCTTAGGGCAACGACTCTTAGAAAAAAGGTCGAAAATGGAAACATGGGGTCCATTGGGGAGTTGTTGTCAACAAACCTTTTGAGGATAGACAATGCCTCTCTAGGATTGGGTAAAACATAGATGGGGCTCAAACGCACTCAAAAATGACCCAAAATTCGAAGGTTACCATATGGGCCCTTCGACCCCAAGGGGCAACAGACCCCATGAGGGGCGACTACCATCCCTATTAAGGGTCCTCCGGTAATTTGAGCTCTCTAGCCCCATCAGTTCCGGACCCGCGAAAAAATGATTTTGAGGTGATGACCGGGAAGGGACAAAATTCCGACTTTTCAAAAAAAAGGGGGCTCACTGGCCCCGGACCTGTTGGGGTCGCGTCCCCGAAGGGCCCTTCAGCTCATACTAGACCCGGAAGCCCAAACACCCCCAAAAAGTTATTCAAAAAGGAATATCACTCGTGCGAACAATGCTTGCATGGGGCAAATTGGCCCCATGGGGTCCGAGAGGCACCTCATGGAAGGGGCCTCGAACCGATTGGGGGCCCATTGCCCCATCCGTTCCAGAGCACCAAACCTTAAAAGAAAAGGAGTACTCCCCATGGGATTCCCGATGACCGA
This sequence comes from Ostrea edulis, assembly GCF_947568905.1. NCBI lineage: Eukaryota > Metazoa > Mollusca > Bivalvia > Ostreida > Ostreidae > Ostrea > Ostrea edulis. The sequence goes on from NC_079168.1 coordinate 19,677,331, forward strand.
AGGGGCCATGTCACCCCATGAGGATTTCGGATCGCCCCCTTCCGAGGGTCCCTCTGTCGAATTGGGGACCCTTTGCCTCACTTCTGTCAGGTAGCCATTTTGGCCCTAAAACACTTAGACAATTTTCCAGGACCCAGTAGCCATTTCTGCCCTCCAAGTAGCCAAGTAGCCCTATAAAAATCACCCCTCTTTCCAGCAAGCACGGTGACCATACCTCGGGACCTAGGGACCCCATTTTCCGCACAGGAACTCCCAGAAAGGGGCTCTGTTGACCCCTAGAAGGGCAACTCCCAACAAGGGTCGAAAGTGGATTGGGGTCACCCTTTAGAAGGGTGTGGTCAGGGTGGGTATTTAGCCCTCTAGCCCCAATACGGCCCCATGGGGCCACAGAGTGTGACCCCAACATTTCTCCCACAGAAAGGGGTCTGGTTTGGCCCCATCCAGTAGGTCTCAGTCCTGACTATAAAAATGTTGGCCCCATCCCTGATGGCCCCTGACCCCACTGGGGCTCTGGGACCCCGCAGGGATCGAGATCGCCCCCTTCCAAGGACCCTTTTCCAAATTGGGGTATCCTAGCCTCATCGACCCCGGACCTACAGGTCTTGCACTAGAGGGTGATAACTCAGGAAAATCCTGCCCCAGGGGGCAAACTGGACCCATGGGGCATCAAGGGGGCCCCATCCAAGGTCCTTGTCCCAATTTCAGGTCCGTAGCCCCTTCCACTCCGGAGCTACAAAATTTGCAAAAAGGGTCCAAAAGAGAAAAAGGGGCTATTTCGGAGGGTTCATATCTCGGTACCCGAAGTACTTGGGGACCCTATTTTTTGCCCCCTCGACCCCTCGAGGGGTTCTCTTACGATCCCTGGAAAGGCAGGTCCCTAAAGGGACCCACAATAGTTTGGGGCCACCCTCTTAAAAGGGTCATGTCAGGTAACATTTATGGCCCTTAGCCCCAAATGGATCCCACGTGGGCACAGAGTTGGGCCCCACTAATCTTCAAAACAAATAGGGTTAGGTCTGACCCCATCATGAGGGGCTTGACCAGTGGTTAAAAAATTCTAGCCCCACCCATGGGGACTGATGACCCCAAGGGGACCCATTTGCCCCACAGGGACCGAGAACGGACCTCTCTTAAGCCCCATCCTAAATTGGGGCCCGCTAGCCCATCGATCCCAGCGCTACACGTCTACCAGTGAAGGGTGACCCATTTTTCAACTCCGGCCACAAGGGGCAAACTGGCCCCAGAACCCTCGAAGGTGACCCCTCTCAAGGTCTCTCCCGAACTTTGAGTCTTCTGGCCCCACAAGTTTGGCAGTGACCCCTCTTTTAAAAAGGCTGTTATTCAGGTAGCGAAAATGGCCCTAAAAGGTAGTCAAAATGGCACTTAAACAAAAACGTAAACAATCCCAGAAGTTTGAGAGTGAGCCATTTTTTCAGATTGCGGATCTTCCGGTAGCCAAAACGGCTATTAAAAAACGTTTAAAATCCCCAACTTTCGATTGGTCATATCTCAGGACCGAAAGTACTTAGGAACCCCATTTTTTGGCCCTGGATCCCTCGAAGGGTTCTTGGTTGATCCCCGGAAGAATAGATCTCTAAAGGGGTCGGCAATAGTTTGGGGCCACCCTCTTCAAAGGGTCATGCCGGGATAAGGTTTTTAGCTCTTTGCCCAAACTCGACCCCATGGGGCCATACAGTTGGGCCCAATAATATTAGCCCCTTAAAAATATGGGGCTGACCCCATCAAGTGGGGCTCAGTCAGCAGTCTAAAAATTCTTAACCACCCTTTGGTGACCCCTGACCCCAAGGGGGCAAATTTGCCCCACAAGATTAGGGAACGGACCCCTCTTATCCCCCAGTCCTAAATGGGGTCCTCTAGCCCCATCGACCCCAGAGCTACAAGTCCTCGAGTAAAGGGTGTGACCCTGAAACACTTGGGTCCCAAGGGGGCAAATGAGCCCCATGGGGCTCCAAGCCGCTCTCCTTGAATGCCCCTGCCCAAATTTGGATCCCCTATCTCCACCCACTCTCGAGCCCCATAACTTGCAAAGAGGGTCGAAATCGGCAAAGTGGGGCTCTGTTGGAGGGTTTATATCTCGGGACAGGAAGTAGCTAGGGATCCCATTTTTTGGCCCTGAACCCCATGAAGGGGTTCTGTCGACACCCTGAAGAATAGGTCCTTTGAGGGGCCGGCAAAAGTTTGGAGTCACCCTCTTAAAAGGGTCATGTCGGGGTAGGGTTTTTAGCCCTTTGCCCCAAATCGACCTCATGGGGCAATGCAGTGGGGCCCCATGATATTAGTCACTCAAAAAATTAGGGGCTGACTCCATCAAATGGGGCTCAGTCGGCAGTCTAAAAGTTCTTAACCCCCCTTTGGGGACCCCTGACCCGAAGGGGAAAAATTTGCCCCCACGGGTGCCTAGATCGAACCCCTCTTAGGCCCCATCCCAAATTAGGGTCCCCTAGCCCAATCAACTTTAGAGCTAGAAGTCCTCCAGTAAAGGGTGTCACTAAAAAAACATTGGCCTTAAGGGGGCAAATGAACCCCAGGGGCTCGAAGACGTTCCCTTTGAAGGCCCCTGCCTAAATTTGGGTCCCCTAGCCCCATCCAATCTCGAGCCCCAACACTTCGAAATCGGCAAAAGGGGGCAAATTTCTAGTCTCATATCTCGGGACCGGAAGTACCTAGGGACTCAATTTTTTAGCCCTGGACCCCTCGAAGGACTTTCTGTCGACACCCGGAAGGGCAGGACCAAAAGGGGGCTTTACAATAGTTTGAGGTCACCCTCTTCAAAGGGTCATGCCGGGGTAGGGTTTTTAGCCCTTTGCCCCAAATCGACCCCAAGTGGGCACAGAGTGGGGCCCCACTAGTTCTGGAAACGAATAGGGTTAGGTCTGGCCCCATCATGAGGGGCTCGACCAGTGGTTAAAAAATTCTGGGAACTGCTGACCCCAAGGGGGCCAATTTACCCAACAGGGGCCGAGAACGGACCCTTCTTACGCCCCATTCCAAATTGGGGTGCTCTAGCCCCATCGACCCCAGAGCTACACGTTTTCCAGTAAAGGGTGACCTTTCTAAAACTTCTGCCTCGTTGGGGCAAACTGGCCCCAGGGGGCTCGAGAGAGACAACACGGAAGGCCCCTCCCTAATCTTGAGTCCTCTGGCCCCACCCATTTGGCAGTGACGGGTCTTTGAAAAAAGCCATAATTCCGGTAGCCAAACCTGCCCTTAAAAGTAACCAAAATTGCCCTTAAAATGTAAAATTCTCCATTTCTCCAATGGGCCATAATTCGGTACCGGAAGTACCTAGGGACCCCATCTTCTCAAAAACTGACCCCAAATGGGGCCCTCTGATGACTCAGCGAAGGCCAGGCCTCATGAGGGGGCCAGAGTGGATTGGCATGACAACTTTAGAAAGGTAGGGTCGTGATAGATGTTTTGCCCCTTAGGACCCCATGGGGCAACAGAGTGGGGTCAGTCCTTTTGCCACTCGGGAAAAGTCCGGTCTGGCCCCATCAACTTCGGCCCAGTCGGAATTCAAAAAATGTTGGTCCCACTTTTAAGGACCCCTGACCCCAAAAGGGCCGATTTGTCCCAAAGCGACCGAGAACGGACCCCTTTTAGGCCCCATCCCAAATTGGGGTCCTCTAGCCCCATCGACCCCAGACCTACAAGTCCTCCAGTAAAGGGTGTCACCCACTTTGGCCCCACTGGGGCAAATAAGTTCCATGGGGCTCCAAGGCGCTCATCACGAAGGCCCCTCCCCAAATTTGGGTCACCTAGCCCCACCCATTCTCGAGCCCCAAAACTTGCAAAAAGGGTCGAAATCGGCCAAGGGGGCTCTCTTTGAGGGCTCATATCTCGGTACCGGAAATACCTAGGGACCCCAGTTTTTAATCCTGGACCCCACGAAGGGTCTTCGGACAACCCCTATAAGGGCAGGTTCTTAAATGGTCTCACAATAGTTTGGGGTCACCCTCTTAAAAGGGTCATGTCGGAGTAGGGTTTTTCTTATGTATAGCAACCATTGGTGTAGCACCAATCATCGGGGAACCAGTTTAGGTTGAGACCCAATCGGAATTCCTTGAATGTCTCGCGCACTATCATTCTCTCAACAAAGGGGGCGTTACGCAATCTTCTCTTACCAGAGGTGGCGTTACGCAAGCGTCGCTTATACCTCTGTCAACGTTTGGAATCACGTGATAATATAATCACATGATATAAACAATTATTCTCGTTTCCTTTCCCTTTAAAAGTAGCGCACAGAACACTGGGTAGAGAATGGCGCACTATGTCGAGTGCACGAGACATTCGAGGCGTTCCGATTGGGTTGGGACCTAGGTAAACTGGTACCCTGTTGATCTCGCTTCTCTCGTGTGAAGCACCAATCAGTAGGGAACCAGTTTAGGACCTAAGGTAGTCTCGTGCAACCAGACGCTCGGCTGTCTCCAGAAATCTCCGACGAGCAGAGATTTTCGTTGCAGATTTGCCGAGACAGCCGAGTGTCTGGTTGAACGAGACTAGACCTAGGTCGGGTATGACGTAACAATGGAAGCCGGGAGCGGTATGACGTAGGAATGCAAAAGCGTACAAACTCCCCGTCGAGGCCTCACTGCGTCACCTATGTATAGACATCTCCTATGTGACGCAGTACAATATACAGATTTGTATATTGTGAGTCCGCGATTATCACGCGGGCAAATAACACTAAAGAAGTAGTTCGTAGTTAAAGCTTGAAAATATTGACATTAAGAGCATATATATAAAAGTATGGATTTTATTTTAAATATAAAATGATCAAAAGATCATTAAAGAGAAGGGAGACTGTTCAAATTATAGTGTAAAGTAATAAACTTGTTGTTTACGTTCTTGATTTGAACTATTTACGTTTGACATTATGGTTCTTTTTTCGTCATTCTACAGTGACGTCACACAGTATACAATCGCTATCCCATAATGCCTAACTGGAAGAATTTGGTTTGTGAGCAAACGAACTCTGGCGGAAGTTTGAAGAGCGATATGACGTTAAGTCGAGCATGACGTAACAATGGGAGTTATTAGCTTTACGTCGGGAAAATAACGTTAAAAAAATTGAAATAGCAGAGAACACAATGACGTAACAATTGCAGTAATATGTGATATAGGTGTAATGGTATTTTGTAGTATGGGTGGTGGTATGTGGAGTATGGGCAGTGTAATAGTATGTGGTGTATAGGTTGTAGTTGATAGTGTATGGGTGGTATACACCACATACCACCACCCATACAATCACCTATATCACCTCCTATACATACATGGTACCACTGGCACACTTATTATTAACACCTTTAAATACTACGCCGACTTGATCGATTTTTCCCTTGTCATTGCTACGTCATAGCGCTCTTGGCTTTCTCAATTTTTTCTGCGTTATCATTACAACATAGCGCTCCCAACTTCTATTGTTACGTCATATCCGACTTGACGTCACAGGTCTCTTGTATTTTTATATCATACCCTAAACTGGTTCCCCGCTGATTTGCAAGAGAAGCGAGGTCAACAGGGTACCATTTCATATCATACCCGACCTAGTTCATCCCAATCGTAACTACTCGGCTATTTCCGCAACCGCAAATGAACCTCATATGTGGATCGACGCCATCATAGTCTATTACCATGTGTACAGAAATGCAACTATGACGTCACAGGCGTACGTTACAATATGAAACGCGAGCTTTCAAATGCATTTAAGATATCATACATGTCTAAGGTATTCTACCACTATTATTTTTTACTTTTATGTTTATGTATTGGAGTGAATAAGACGTTAATGATACCAAAACTGAATCTCTGGTGAAAATATAAATAATACATTATACAAGGATTCGGTTTTGGCCTTTTAACCTAATCCACAGGCGCGCTTCCGGCGAAGAAATGCATCAATTTGATGCAATTCTTGCGCCGATCCACGTCCGAGTCTTTTTACCGGTTACGGAAAAAGGCGAGCGCGTGATCCGATTGAGTCCATCCTAATCCTACGTCATTGACATTTTACGTTATAGCGCTAATGGCTTATATTGTTACATCATCACTTGACCTTTGACCCACCTATCAATGCTGTTTATACTTACAAGGAATGTGATATTGCAGAAAAGAAGGATCAATTATACGCGTAAATCTCAATTAGATTTTTCACCCAAGATTTATAATAAATCATTTCTTTTTATGGTAATGTTGGTATATCAGTAACAATTCTGATTACATATACATGTAGTTGCAATGTCTCAAGCTCTCTCAATGCAATGATACATGCTTTTGCCCAAAATATGATGGTAGGTGACTTTAGGGCCCGGGAACCCGGGCTAGTTGAGCCTTGATAATTAACTCGGTATCCCTGAAAGGCAGGTCTAGCATAGGGCTCACTGGGTGGTAAAGCTTATCTGGTATCCCTCAAAAGTAGGTGTTTAGATCGCCCGGTTACCCGGGCTAGTTGATCCTTGATAATTAACTTGGTATCCCTGAAAGGCAGGTCTAGCATAGGTCTCGCTGGGTGGTAAAGCTTATCTGGTATCCCTCAAAAGTAGGTGTTTAGATCGCCCGGTTACCCGGGCTAGTTGAGCCTTGATAATTAACTCGGTATCCCTGAAAGGCAGGTCTAGCATAGGGCTCGCTGGATGGTAAAGCTTATCTGGTATCCCTCAAAAGTAGGTGTTTAGATCGCCCGGTTACCCGGGCTAGTTGAGCCTTGATAATTAACTTGGTATCCCTGAAAGGCAGGTCTAGCATAGGGCTCGCTGGATGGTAAAGCTTATCTGGTATCCCTCAAAAGTAGGTGACTTTAGGGCCCAGTTACCCGGGCTAGTTGAGCCTTGATAATTAACTCGGTATCCCTGAAAGGCAGGTCTAGCATAGGGCTCGCTGGGTGGTAAAGCTTATCTGGTATCCCTCAAAAGTAAGTGTTTAGATCGTCCGGTTACCCGGGCTAGTTGAGCCTTGATAATTAACTCGGTATCCCTGAAAGGCAGGTCTAGCATAGGGCTCGCTGGGTGGTAAAGCTTATCTGGTATCCCTCAAAAGTAGGTGATTTTAGGGCTCAGGAACCCGGGCTAGTTGAGCCTTGATAATTAACTCGAAATCCCTGAAAGGCAGGTCTAGCATAGGGCTCGCTGGGTGGTAAAGCTTATCTGGTATCTCTCAAAAGTAGGTGATTTTAGGGCCCAGGAACCCGGGCTAGTTGAGCCTTGATAATTAACTTGGTATCCTTGAAAGGCAGGTCTAGCATAGGGCTCGCAGGGTGGTAAAGCTTATCTGGTATCCCTCAAAAGTAGGTGTTTAGATCGCCCGGGAACCCGGGCTAGTTGAGCCTTGATAATTAACTCGATATCCCTGAAAGGCAGGTCTAGCATAGGGCTCGCTGGGTGGTAAAGCTTATCTGGTATCCCTCAAAAGTAAGTGTTTAGATCGTCCGGTTACCCGGGCTAGTTGAGCCTTGATAATTAACTCGGTATCCCTGAAAGGCAGGTCTAGCATAGGGCTCGCTGGGTGGTAAAGCTTATCTGGTATCCCTCAAAAGTAGGTGATTTTAGGGCTCAGGAACCCGGGCTAGTTGAGCCTTGATAATTAACTCGGAATCCCTGAAAGGCAGGTCTAGCATAGGGCTCGCTGGGTGGTAAAGCTTATCTGGTATCTCTCAAAAGTAGGTGATTTTAGGGTCCAGGAACCCGGGCTAGTTGAGCCTTGATAATTAACTTGGTATCCTTGAAAGGCAGGTCTAGCATAGGGCTCGCAGGGTGGTAAAGCTTATCTGGTATCCCTCAAAAGTAGGTGTTTAGATCGCCCGGGAACCCGGGCTAGTTGAGCCTTGATAATTAACTCGGTATCCCTGAAAGGCAGGTCTAGCATAGGGCTCGCTGGGTGGTAAAGCTTATCTGGTATCCCTCAAAAGTAGGTGATTTTAGGGCCCAGGAACCCGGGCTAGTTGAGCCTTGATAATTAACTTGGTATCCTTGAAAGGCAGGTCTAGCATAGGGCTCGCTGGGTGGTAAAGCTTATCTGGTATCCCTCAAAAGTAGGTGTTTAGATCGCCCGGGAACCCGGGCTAGTTGAGCCCTATTAATGAACTTAGTATCCCTGAAAGGCAGGTCTGTGATAGGGCTCGCTGAGTGGTAAAGCTTATCTGGTATCCCTCAAAAGTAGGTGACTTTAGGGCCCGGGAACCCGGGCTAGTTGAGTCTTGATAATTAACTCGGAATCCCTGAAAGGCAGGTCTAGCATAGGGCTCGCTGGGTGGTAAAGCTTATCTGGTATCCCTCAAAAGTAGGTGATTTTAGGGCCCGGGAACCCGGGCTAGTTGATCCTTGATAATTAACTTGGTATCCCTGAAAGGCAGGTCTAGCATAGGTCTCGCTGGGTGGTAAAGCTTATCTGGTATCCCTCAAAAGTAGGTGTTTAGATCGCCCGTGAACCCGGGCTAGTTGAGCCCTATTAATGAACTGAGTATCCCTGAAAGGCAGGTCTGGGATAGGGCTCGCTGAGTGGTAAAGCTTATCTGGTATCCCTCAAAAGTAGGTGACTTTAGGGCCCGGGAACCCGGGCTAGTTGAGCCTTGATAATTAACTCGGTATCCCTGAAAGGCAGGTCTAGCATAGGGCTCGCTGGGTGGTAAAGCTTATCTGGTATCCCTCAAAAGTAGGTGACTTTAGGGCCCGGGAACCCGGGCTAGTTGAGCCTTGATAATTAACTCGGTATCCCTGAAAGGCAGGTCTAGCATAGGGCTCGCAGGGTGGTAAAGCTTATCTGGTATCCCTCAAAAGTAGGTGTTTAGATCGCCCGGTTACCCGGGCTAGTTGAGCCCTATTAATGAACTTAGTATCCCTGAAAGGCAGGTCTAGCATAGGGCTCGCTGGGTGGTAAAGCTTATCTGGTATCCCTCAAAAGTAGGTGTTTAGATCGCCCGGTTACCCGGGCTAGTTGAGCCCTATTAATGAACTTAGTATCCCTGAAAGGCAGGTCTGGGATAGGGCTCGCTGAGTGGTAAAGCTTATCTGGTATCCCTCAAAAGTAGGTGTTTAGATCTCCCGGGAACCCGGGCTAGTTGAGCCTTGATAATTAACTCGGTATCCCTGAAAGGCAGGTCTAGCATAGGTCTCGCTGGGTGGTAAAGCTTATCTGGTATCCCTCAAAAGTAGGTGACTTTAGGGCCCGGGAACCCGGGCTAGTTGAGCCTTGATAATTAACTCGGTATCCCTGAAAGGCAGGTCTAGCATAGGGCTCGCTGGGTGGTAAAGCTTATCTGGTATCCCTCAAAAGTAGGTGATTTTAGGGCTCAGGAACCCGGACTAGTTGAGTCTTGATAATTAACTCGGATTCCCTGAAAGTCAGGTCTAGCATAGGGCTCGCTGGGTGGTAAAGCTTATCTAGTATCCCTCAAAAGTAGGTGTTTAGATCGCCCGGTTACCCGGGCTAGTTGAGCCTTGATAATTAACTTGGTATCCCTGAAAGGCAGGTCTAGCATAGGTCTCGCTGGGTGGTAAAGCTTATCTGGTATCCCTCAAAAGTAGGTGTTTAGATCGCCCGGTTACCCGGGCTAGTTGAGCCTTGATAATTAACTCGGTATCCCTGAAAGGCAGGTCTAGCATAGGGCTCGCAGGGTGGTAATGCTTATCTGGTATCCCTCAAAAGTAGGTGTGTAGATCGCCCGGTTACCCGGGCTAGTTGAGCCTTGATAATTAACTCGGTATCCCTGAAAGGCAGGTCTAGCATAGGGCTCGCTGGGTGGTAAAGCTTACCTGGTATCTCTCAAAAGTAGGTGACTTTAGGGCCCGGGAACCCGGGCTAGTTGAGCCTTGATAATTAACTCGGTATCCCTGAAAGGCAGGTCTAGCATAGGGCTCGCTGGGTGGTAAAGCTTATCTGGTATCCCTCAAAAGTAGGTGTTTAGATCTCCCGAGAACCTGGGCTAGTTGAGCCTTATTAAGTAACTTGGTATCCCTGAAAGGCAGGGCTAGCATAGGCCTCGCTGGGTGGCAAAGCTTATCTGGTATCCCTCAAAAGTAGGTGTTTATATCGCCCTGGATCTTGAGTTAGTTTGGTCTTAAAAATTAACTCCATATCCAAAAGCAGGTTTTGAGGAATGGTCTTTTTAGTGAGTTATAATGTTGAATGAAAGTTTTGAGTTGATTTTGTGTACTGAATGAGGGGGGGGGGGGGGGGGGGGGTAATTGAAATAATTTCTATGATTAACTTTTGATCAAAAATACCCTTCTGTACTTTCAAAAATAATTTCTAAAGATATGTTACTTTGACCACCGCTAGATATCATCAGTTTTGCTTTTAATAAGATTTCTTATTAAATATTATTTTTTTCCATGTTGCATTCGCTGTTTTATCTACTTCCTAGGGGCGAGATCGAAAGTTCAATGTCTGACAAAAAAACTAAATTCACATAGTTTTTACGTCCCCCCCCCCCTATCCCCCCCACAACGACCCCCTAAACTAGATATGATGAGTGTTTAAACTATAATCGATTAACAAGTAAGAACAAACGAGTATAAATAACTCTGTATACCCTATCTTCTGTTTATTCACAAATGAAAGTGTAGATTAAAACTATCAAATGTTCATTAAAATGTAATATCGTCATGTAGTTTTAACAGTCACTTGTCTTTCTCCTTTTTCGACTAATGTGTAATCGATGTCGGATGAGAGAAACTTACAGAAGTTTTAACACCCCCCCCTCCTCCCCCTAACTATTTGAATTTAGATTTTTATCCGAAATCAATCTGTTGATCTCGCCCCTTACAGTTTTTTATATCAAATTTCTTACTGTTTTTAACATCTGAGAGAATTAGGGTTTGATTAATTATGTTAATTAAATAATACTCTGTATACTTTCTATCAAATCGTATTTCTCTCCATATTGCGTTCATTGCTTTATTTATTTCTTACATTTTTAATAGTTCAGCTAATTAGGGTTTAATTAGTAATCTTAATTAGTAAAAAAAGTCCCAACAATTTTCTTTGCCTTCTTTATCGTAAACACATTTCTTTACGAAATTATTCGACGTACGACTTATCTTTCTATCTATGATCAGGGGCAAGTAACTCGTGGGTCACCTGCTTTTGAGGGATACCATCTAGTCATTTTATTCGCTTGCCGTTTCAGCTGGGAAATTTCCCGTAGGTCTCTATCGCCTACTTCTCAAATAACAAGTAGAGACTGGAGACAGGAGGTGTCGTATGTTCGTATGTAGGTAAACTGAACTTAAAAATTTGATGTTTTTAATTTGTTAGTAACTCATCTAACTTAATTTTGCCTTTATTTCACCGCGTTGCCCACAGGGGCTCGTCACGAAATTAGGTTACTCTTAAAAAAAAGATATACCCTCGAGTGCCCAGTAGTCGTGCGCTTAAGAGAGTATCCGTTTCAAGAAACAGTTGTTTTTCCTGGGTTTGGATATTTTGATAGAACCTTCCAGTACTGTAGTGTAGATCAAAATCTAGTTAGAATAATCTAACTCAGTAACTGTGCCTCGGGACAGGCCCTCACCACAAATCGGGTCTATAGGACATTATCATTTTAACGATAGAACATTCTATCTAATCAAAATCGAGTTGTTGAATTTTAGGTGATGTTGTAAATTTCTGTTTTTTACACAGTTACAGTGTTCGAGATTGGTTTAAAACTTGGTATAGACCACGGGTCTATGCCAAAACAAGATGACATAGACCTCATCGAATTGGCATAGACTGCAACATTGAAAAAAAAGAAGATAATATCACAAATTTAGAACATTGTTATTTACTTCTAATGTACTTAGAAAGTATATTTTCTTTCCATTTGCATAACAATGTCATCCTTTCCTCATAACATTTATCAGATGTCAACTTTTGGGATAACTCTATTGCTTTAAACCTAGAAAATTGGTATAGACAATTTGGTTAATCCCAATTACAATTGGCCTAGACTGGTGTCATTTGACATAGACTCGGTCTATTGGTCTATGGTTAATTTCGAACACTGCTTTTACTATCAACTTGGGGTGTCAGTATCAAAGATATATGCCTCGTTCACACGAATGCGCATTAAATTTTACTTCACATTAAATTTGATGCGAAGTAAAATACTGCGCATTAAATAGCGTTCACACGGCGGTAATATTTAATGCGAAGTAAACTAATGCGCATTAAATTCGATTGCATCTCTTTAAAGGGTTCCCACAATAAATAAAAGAATATAGACTATATCATTGAAAATTATTTTATAGATATTTTAATGAATATTGTGTACATACAGAATTCATATTGTTCAAAACACTTTATATCTTTCAACAATGTACATGTAACAGATCTACATACAAGGAGTTTTGTCGTGTTTGTTTTTATATGTTCCCAAGAAATCACTTATTTCTTCTGACGACCAGCATTCACTTTAGACAACATATTGCTTGTTCATAAGCCCAGTTAAAACATCAGAACATCTCTTTCACTATTCCACTGACTACTGTTGTGAAGTAATTTTTAATTACTAATATGTATTACACACCTTAAGTCTACTATATATGACGTCATATGGTTTAAAAGCAATTTTTTCCTTATTGTATTACTCAGTATGCCTATGCAGAGCACATATTTATGTCTGACATTATCTAATGACATGCTGTTTGTACATGTATTTTAGTGATTACTATCATTTTGATTAGTTTTTCGCACAAAACTAACATTGATATCTATAGCTGACCACAGGTATGATGCATGTGACCCAAATTTGCCATTACGCATGTGTCTACATCTAATTTGAATTAGCTTCGCTTAGTGTTCACACGGAGCTAATGCAAAGTAAATTTAATTTGCATTAAATCGCAACGTCAATTTTAATTCGAAGTAAATTAATGCGCATTAAAATGTCCGTGTGAACGTGGTTCAGATTTAATTCGCATTAACTTACGTTTAATGTGAATTAAATTCTTTGTGTGAACGAGGCAATAGTTTATTGTTTTTGATTCAAGTGCCATGATTCAGAGGACTTGGCTGAGATTCGGATCGACTGAATATTAAAATGGATTGACACCTAATTCTTCATCAAATCACGGAGCAGTCCTTCATAATGTCTGGAATTTTTTCCCCCAGCTTCAGCCAGTTCTAGCAATTCATGTGCACTTAGGTGACACTGCTGATATAAACAAAATTTACGCTTTCATAATTTTATTCTTATTTACATAGCTAGTCTATAATATATGTATACATCTTGTACCCACCCAAGCGTTCAACAGAATACGGAACGTACCTCCATCACAGAAGAGCTGATATCTTGGAACTTGCATATTCTATGGTACACTGATTTAAAAGGAAAAGAAAGATGTAGCAGTCAGCTGAGTTCGGTCGCTGGTGGCCAGATACTGGGATAGCTTAGTTTATATTGTGGCTATCTTGTTATATATTTGGTATACTGATGGATTTTAAAAATGCAGCATCATCCTTTTTTTCAAATAATTTTATGATGACATATTTATAGATTTATAAACTTCACTCACCATACATCCTGTTGATTTTTAAAATACATTACCTATGGGAAACATGTTCATTAACACAATGCGAGTTTTTACACTTTATGGGTGCTATTTAAAACTAATAAAAAGGTAAAAATGATACAACAATTCTGCTGGAGATTGCAGATCAATATCGACAGTAGAGATAAAAAATAAGACTTATTTCATGTAAATTGAATGTTCAGTGAAGTATGAAATGCTGCAATAGGGAGTTAATCAACAAAAGGTAGCAATTAAGGCATTTTAATGTTATGATGCAGAACTGTAGCTCTCTAAAAAAATATTGGGGCTTGATTAATCATTCATTTGGACATTAGCCTTTTATCATCAAAGATTATACCCTCATCACAAACAGGAATGGAGAGGAAGACTTGGATCAAAACTGGATAGTCAGGCCCCACCCTCGACAGAGGATTAATTGATGGCCTGATCAACAAATAAACTGGATATGATGATGATGATGTGCTACAGATATTTGTATATTGAATGAATAAATTATCCATTGATGCATTTTTAAAGTGTGTCAGTGTATCATTAATTTCCTACCCCCTCCCCCAACTTTTAAAATAATGAATGAAAATTTAATCTGTATTTTGTAGAATAGTTTATGAATATGTTTTATATGATCGTATACATCCCTAAGGAGAATATGTGTTGATTAGGTAGCTCAGTTGGTAGAGCAGTCTATGCAAAAGTTTTTTGGACCACACAGGACATTTGGTCCTGTGTAATCAATGAACACACCGGACCGAACCAAATTTTGTCAGACCGAAAAACCTAATGTAAAAAAGTGAAACACATGAAAATGTAAATCCAAGGAAATCTTATTTATTATACTAGTAATACTCTACCATGGATCCCTCCTGTATAATACTTTAGACGGTCCATGCGGTTTAATCACATTCATATATGTATTAGGATTTGTGTGATATTTTTCACTTATAACAAACATTTAAATGACTCTGCGTCAAAATAATAAAGCTCAAAATCGGACACTGAGACATTGGACATTCCGGTCCGGTGTAAAAAATGATTCATCGGACCTGAGGCACTGCACATTGGTCAGGTCCGACAGTCCGATGTCTTTCGCATAGACTGTAGAGCACCTGACTGGAGATGCAGGATGTTGTGTTGCATTTTCCCCCTCGGAGGTTTCCCATTACAATATAATAGGTTTATCTTTTGTACGGAAGGATTAAGTGGTTACCTATATAAGATTTATTATAAAACACCTGTATTTTCAGGAGAGCAGATAATGAAGGGGTGCAGCAAGTGGATAAAGAATGAAAAAAATGAGCCTTGTAGCTCTTATGGTAAGTGATCAGGATACATAATTACAGGATACATAAATAATAATAATTGTAAGTGATAGGTAACTTGCTCACAATAACGATGTTAAATTTTTTTGGGTATTTTGTACTATTTTATAATGGTTTCATCTGCTTTGTAGATTTATTACAGTAGCTGAACTGCAATAACACTGAATAATTGGTGGTTGCCCAAAAAGATTTTCAAACAACAAATCTTAAATTGTATAATGAGCCACATAATGCCATTAGTCAGTACAAATGAAAATTTGGTAAGACCAAACAAAAGTCGTTTATTTCCTGTAACAGGTCGTGAGCATTGAAATATCGATTGATAGGAAAACATATATTCTAAAAATAAAACATGTACACATGTTTGTTTTTTTAATTTGTGTTTTTACTTTAAAGACACTTGAAGATACATGCTTGGGCTGATATATAGTTTTTGCTTAGTTGAGTTGTAATAAATACAAATATTGAATTTCTAAAAAATAAGTTACTTGTAAATTTTCTGTGATGTTCAAAAGTTGAAATGTATTACCCCTCCCTATATAACTCTATACAAATTTCCCCCACTGTTTTGGACTTAATTGAGAAGTCATGGAAATAAATGACATTCCTTGCAGTGAATTGTATAAATTTTACTGATAAAAACATTTTCGTTTTTATTTTCATTAATTTTGAAAAAAGTTTAATTGTAGCATGTGTCGTCAAGGAAGTTCCAAAAATAGGAATACACATGTACGAATACACGTTACTTATACAGACTGACTACAAAAACAAATCTACTCACAATACGCTGAAATAGGAACACACATTTACCAGTACACCTCACTATTGAATAAAGACTGACCACAAAAACAAATCTACTCACAATACGCTGAAACAGCTGCTTTCATACCTATATGTGTATTATTAAGAATAGAATTACTGTAAAAATTGACTTCTGTCAGAGATATACATATTTAAACCAAAGGAGAAAAAATTTAGACAGCAAATCTGTAGGTTTGTTATGGTTATACAGGAACAATCAACATAAATTCCTTCAGGTCTAGCTTCTCATTAATTCTCAATATTCTTCCTTTGATTAAATCTGTGTAACCCAAAACAATTCAATGGACACGATATGATCAAATACTGAATGACCTGAGATTTATAATCTTGGTAGTACATGTACTTGTGTGTCTACCAATTGTTAACAGTAAGAAAATATATTGTTAGTGAAGCATATATTTCCTTCCTTTGACTTTCCAACAAGCAGGAAGAATGGACTTTGATCTCATTGACTTTAGTCAACGGGGCAGTAAATATACTAAAACTGGATTTGTCTGAGTATTACTGTAGTCCTTTGTTACAAATAACTATCGTAGGAAAGTGTTGTAAATCTCAGACTTTTATACACTGACCTACTGAAAGTCTGCCAGTATATACATTAACTTGACTGAACATATACAACATGATCTTTACAATGAACAGATATATAGCGGTAGGACATTACAGCTTTAGATGACTAAATTATGTTCTCACCCTTGTCTGTGTGTTAAGTTTAACAATCCTCTAATTATTATCTCTTGGTCCAGGAGTTGTGTACAGATTTTAGTAAAGGAGAAGAAGAATTGGTTAAATCTTTAGGTGTATCTGGAAGCAGATTACAATTCATCATCACTCCAGGTATTGCACTGGAATCAGAATGTGGTACATTTAGTGAAAAATATGTATTGATAAAGTTAAAATGTAGACCTGGTTAGAGCACCCAACTTGTAAAGCAGGGGTCCTGGGTTCAACTCATAGACCAAAAATTATAATTGGGCACAATTCAATGACTCAAACATGAATTGATGTCTATCTCGAGATGATGGCATTGGTAGAAAGGTGCCTTCTCCCTTGTGCTCTCTAAGTGGATGAAATCCTTTGAACAATGGTTTTGGTACATGCGAATCGAAAAACTATGTATATGACTTTGTGCATTTGGAAACATGATTAATACCAAACAATTTTGTCTTTTATTGTAGAGTTTTTTGTATGTTAACTTGGTGATATACTCTGATGCTTTTACCTGCCCTGAGAACTTTATCCAAGGATCTGATGGAACATGCTGTAAGCCTAAACAGTGCTCAGAGAGTAAGTTTTCAATTGTTTTGCTTTGAACTTTATTGCTTTATCCTCTCTTTCCCCGATTAGAGACAGGGGGCATGAGTATGGGTTTGTCTCTCTACCTGGGTTTCTAGATGATCTCAAATACTGTTTGAGCTTTACCAATAAAACATCACATGAAGATTCACAGGGACTTGAAGATGACCCCTGTTATTGAAGTCACAAGGTCTATGGCCACCAGGTTACATATTGTGAAAATGGTTTCTAGAATGAAAAAAAAAAAATAGTCTCCATGACTATAGAATGATCCCTAGAGTATTTTTTAGGTCAGAAGTAAAGTGCACTGAATCATATAAGAAGATTATTTGTTTATTTATAAGTTTTACGTCCCTGTGTGAATTTTAAGGTCACCGGAATTTATTACGATTGGTTGTCATCCTGTGTTAACAATTGAACATTTTTAACTTCTTCGTGATAACTACCATTCCAATTCTTTTCAAATTTGGTATGAATCATCTTTGGGACAAGGGGGATATAACTGTAAATTTCAGGACTCTTGTGGCCTTGGGGTCGGTGCAAAAAACTGCCAAAAATTGACCAATTTTCCAAAAATATTCTTCTCTACAATTACACATCTGCATTAAAGAAAAATTAAATGCATAGTCATGTAGAGCAGGGAGGCCTTTACCCACATTGTAAATTTTATGATCTCAGGAGTAGAGGTTCTGAAGGATAGTTGGTATATATAGTGTATATATCTAAAACATTTAAGACACCATAGAAGTGGATTTTTAGCGAGACACAAATTTAGCAATTTTCTTATAAAAATGAGTACATGTATGTATATTTTTTTATTTTAGCAAGAGCTAATTTTAAGGACTTTATAATTCCCAATGACTATTATCTAAGATGTAGAATAAATTGTTAGTGATATTCACTATCTCAACACCCTCACTGATAATGCCAAAATTAAACCCTCACTAGAAGGTCTGCTTATACAGTATTGTCTTCTTTAAGGCTATGAAATTAGATTGAAACTAAATAGATATTTAGATGGAGTTGGTAGTCCTTTACCAAAATTGTCAATTTCATGATCCCCCAAAGGTAAGGGATTTGGTTCCAGGGTGGGGGTAATTTTATTATAGTGATTATAATATTGTCTTTATCATTTGAAAAACTTATTGAAGTTTGCTGATACGGAATAAAAACTAAATGCATATTTAGGAAAAGCAGAAAAGGATGTACCAAAATTGTGAATTTTGCAACCCTAGGGTTTTGACTCTAGGACGGGTCCAAATTAGTCATATCATGTTAATGTTTTATATATTTTATATTATGTAAAGTCTTTCATCAATATAGGCACCTTTTGGGGGCTTTTAAGTTTTAAGAACATTTCTTGATTCATGCTGTTGCTGAAGATTAGAATTTAGCTTATATATTCAGAACAGGAAATGTTTTCTTGATTTCATAGCCCTTGGGCCCAGTGATACTTTTAACTAATACTCAGATGACCAATATGGCCTGTGGGCCTCTTGTTCACTCATATCAAGATGTCACCTGCTGGAGTTTAAGTGCCACAAATTTAAAGTTAGGCATGACTCTCAGGGCCATAGCAGTGAGGGTGCTTTATTGTGCCATTGCCTGCCACAACACTGGACCATGATTTTTAAAGTCTTATCCTAAAAACCCACTTCTAGGTAAGTCAAGTATTTGGAGAGGCAGTCACTACTCATCTCAGTGTCTTAGATTTGACATGGCCAAACAACAACTGGTGCTTTCTGAATGATATCTCAAATATCAATTAGCAGAGAAATTTTACATGAAAAGTTCCCAACAAATTCTCATTCATCTGTTATTGTATCACCAGCTCACAATACTATAACAAATTCCTGGATCTGCCCCTGCCAGCTCACAATACTATAACAAATTCCTGGATCCACCCCTGCCAGCTCACAATACTATAACAAATTCCTGGATCCACCCCTGCCAGCTCACAATACTATAACAAATTCCTGGATCCGCCCCTGCCAGCTCACAATACTATAACAAATTCTCATTCATCTGTAGTATTGTGATAATGATTTAGCATTGAAACTTTGCACGAAATATCTTCAAAGAAATTCTTTCCTAATTAGTAAGAACAAATCAAATAAATGTATACATACTTAAAACAGGGATTCATTGAATATGCCTGTTTGAATATTTTGTTTAATCACCGTTGTTACTCTTTTGTTTAATGAACACGATTTAAGCTAAAAATTTTCAAATTTTATTTTTCCATTTTTATTGTTTACAATGCTTAACTAAAGTATTTCTAATGGTCAACCAAAATTTGAATATCAGTTTATAAGTTATAATAAGAGAGATACAGCACTCGCAATTCTTTGTTATGTAAACAAGACTCGTGCCATGTTTTTGTTTACTTTAGACTGTATAATAGAAAATAGTGTGTTTAAAAAACAAAATGAGATGTGCCAAACACTAGAAAATATTTAAATGTGTTCAGAATTCATTTATAAATTGAAAAAAGTCTGCTTTAAACGAAACTTTTACTAGTGTATTTAACATGTAAACAAAAACATGACTCGAGCCTTGTTTACATAACAAGGACTCTCCAATGTACCTAGACTACTGACCTTCAAATTTCTTCTGATACCTTAGTTAAGCATTCTAAACATTAAAAACCAAAAAATAAAATTTGAAAATTTTCTGCTCAAATTGTGCCCATGTCCCTTTAATAGTAACAACAATTTTAGGATTGACTCTCAGATGTAAGTAAAAATCTGAGTTCATAGTTCTGCTACACTAGTGAATGTTGAGTATGGTGCTTTCAGACCAAGGCTTCAGATTGTGTTCTAACACGGATTCCCCAGGATATGACGAATGTTATGACTGCCCTATTGGAACACACAATCCCAACCCACCGATTGATACAACATATCTCAGATTTAGTATTGAAATGTGCACCAAAATCGATTGCAACTGTTTGCCTGGTAAGTGAAAACAACTTGGCAGTTTTATTTTCGCCCCTGCTTTATTTTTGACAATTTTGCTCTTTTCCAAAGTGGGATTTTTTTTACCATTGAAGTTGAGTGAGTGTAGCATTTTGAGTAGCAAAAAACAGCTTGCAGCATTTTGAGTAGCAAAAAACAGCTTGTAGCATTTTGAGTAGCAAAAAACAGCTTTGGGCAAATTCTAAAGGTGATTGAACTCTTTTTCAGTACATCTGCATGTAAGTGAAAATATCCCAATGTACAGTCATATATCTGAGGGGAATCATTTAGATCTGATTCACTTGATTTGATAAATATAAAAAAAAATACCTTATGTTGTCATTTAAGGAGGTATGCTACATCAGAGAAATTTGATATGGATGAAAAGTGAAGGATATATACAACAATATTTTGAAATTGAAAACTTTCAAATTTACTTTATTTAGTCAGAAATTACAGTTTTAGTAGAAAGCAATCTGCAAAACATTTAAACCTCTGCTGAACTCGAACCCGCAATCTACAGTTCAGTAGTTGACGTGCTAACCTACTGAGCTACTCAACTAGACAAAGAATTTTTAAATGAATAGGCAAATATTGCTGATATTTATATTTTCATTTATGTTTTAAAAGGCAGCCATTATGACGATGTAGAGTACCTCCTTAATTTGCTTGCTTGATGTATATATACATGATTTATTCTCTATCCAATGGAAAGGGAGATAACATTGGCATGGGATATCTGTCTTTCTACAATAAATCATGTCCAAGATAATTAAGCTTTTTAACCTTTATATAAGGTAAAATTACGTCGTTAGCTTGTTGTTGTATGTGTATTAGCACTGCATCCCAAACTATTATAGGTTATTGAGTATATTTTATGTTTCATCAAATGTGTTTAGATTTGAAATAGTGATCTAGACATGTTGTATTACTCCATAGAGCGAACCCAAACATTGGAATTTTAGACCTAAAGTTTCACCTTCCTAAACCCTTCAACTTTTTTTTATTTGAGTTTTCTTACCTCTTTAGAAAATGAGAAAAAACTGTCCTCTATAGAACAAAAGCTTGGTGACCTGCACTACAAAAATATTACTGTGTCTCGTATCACTAATGCTTCTTTTTATACCCCCTGCAACAAGTTGTGTGTGTGGGGGGGGTATACTGGAATCAGGTTGTCCGTCCGTCCGTCTGTCTGTAGACGCAATGGTTTCCGGGCTCTAAAGCATTATCCTTTCCACCTACTGTCACCATATCATATATATGGACTACCCATGGGATGAAGATGTTCCCTATCGATTTTGGGGTCAAAAGGTCAAAGGTCAAGCGCACTGGACATCGAAGTAGCAATATGGTTTCCGGGCTCTAAAGCATTATCCTTTCCACCTGCAGTCACCATATCATACATATGGACTACCCATGGGATGAAGATGTTCCCTATCGATTTTGGAGTTAAAAGGTCAAAGGTCACGCGCACTGGACATCGAAGTAGCAATATGGTTTCCGGGCTCTAAAGCGTTATGCTTTCCACCTACAGTCACCATATCATACATATGGACTACCCATGGGATGAAGATGTTCCCTATCAATTTTTGGGTCAAAAGGTCAAAGGTCAAGCACACTGGCCATCGAAGTAGCAATATGGTTTCCGGGCTCTAAAGCGTTATCCTTTCCACCTACAGTCACCATATCATACATATGGACTACGCATGGGATGAAGATGTTCCCTATTGATTTTGGGGTCAAAATGTCAAAGGTCACGCGCACTGGACATCGAAGTAGCAATATGGTTCGGTTTGTCATGCCATTTGTTTTTTACACTCAGAAAAGAGGTAGTTTATACCTATTACCAACACCCTTTGGGAGATTGGGGTAAGCGGGGGGTATTCTTAGTGAGCATTGCTCACAGTACCTCTTGTTAATGTGAGCTTTTTTTCAAAGTCATATTTTTCACACCTTTATTGATAAAAAAAATCAGTTATTCCCATTGGCCTTAATGCAAACTTTGACCACCGCTGAACTTTAGGTGAAAGACCTGCTAGCTAGGGCAAATGATTCTGGGTTGTGTGTCTTCGAGGGCGAAGACAATTTAAGGAGGGGGGATGTAGTAGTTAGGGTTATGTGAACTGTGAATATCAACCTGGGTAGCTCAGTGGTTAGAGCACCTAACAAATTTTTCTGCTTTCCTACACTACAGTCCAAAAAAATTGTACCCTAAATGCACTCAAAATGATATCAAGAATTTAGTGAGATGCTGTTTCATTGATGACATATGATTTTGTTATAATATATTTTGGATATTTTAGGAATTGTTTCTTTTATGTGTACATCATCACTACATATATTGTTGGTGGCCAGTAACTGGGTTCTCTATACCTCTGTTGGATGTCCATGATGTTATTACTGATAAGAAGATAAATGTTTCTTTGCAGAGGCAGAACTTCAAAACCGAGAGGAATGTGAAAAAACTGGTCACAAAGTGTGTGTCTGTAAGAGGTGGAAGCGGTATTATGGAAGAGACCCTGGAGCATGTCAAGGACCAGTGAATAATGAGACGAAGATACAAAAGATCAGACAGAAAGGATTCGAGTTAAAGATCTTGGGTAGAAATCTGTTGTATTCAGTTTGTAGTGCATGTGTATTGCAGAAACACGCAATAATTCCTGCTATGCAATATTTACTTACTGCCTGTTGCGCCTTTGGCGTGTAGGGCAGCAATGAGGGTTCTCCATTCCTGTTGGTCTTTCGCCATTTCCTGGGGGGGGGGGGTATTCCAACTTTGTTTTAGTTGTTTCCTTTCTACCTCCACTGTCCTCCGCCAGTGATGTTTGGCCTTCCTGTCTTTCGTTTTCCTCCTGGTGTTTAGAAGACAGCTGTCTTGGTGATGCTGTCCAGTTCCTTGATGCATAAAATAAGTGGTAATTCTGCATGCTGTTGATTTTTATGGACTTTTTAAACTTTTAAAATATAAACGCATGTGCATCTGTAAATTAACTGATCTCCAAACACTTCTTATGCTGAATTTTCAGCAGCAATTATTTAATTGTTTTTCCAACTGCTAGTGTATTTAGTATGCACTGATTTTTGTACATATTTCACCAGCATGGATAAGTGATGCTCCACTGCACATAGTCTAGATTTAGCACACACACTTTCTATCTAAAACTCACCAAAATAGCCTTCTTTTTCAGGGTTTTCCCCTGTAAAATATTACTGTAAATGGTATATAAAGATGTTTTCTAAAACCTGTAATCTGCGAGTCTTCTGTACAATTCCTATACTATAAACTGTATAACAAATGTTATGTACACATGATGCCTAATTAAATTGTCCTACTTCAAAGTAGCCACTGAATTTTTTTTTATTAGAATGTCCACTAGTTAAAATTGAAATATTTAAATAATAAAAATTTATGGCGGCTAAAATCACTCATTATATGGTACCTTTGGTGCTGAAATATTATGTATTTTGGAGTACCGGTAATGTTGCCATTAAAAATTGAGTGAAACAACATATTTATCCAACAGAAGTCAATGAAAATGGAAATAGTTTAGGAACCTTAACGTCTTTTTTTCAAAGAAACAACTATTCATTTGATATTGATGGAATAAAGAAATCAAAATGTTTATTCTTTCAATAGACATTTTTATACTGGTGAAAGAAAGCAATACCACTGTCCCCTAACACAGTCTAGTTATTTGATTCTAACACACAATCATAGACCACAACAATTAGCAATAAAGTTTACGATTTCTTTCAGAGCATATTCATTTATGAAATGTAATTCAACCACACTCTGTTTTGATTTTTTCTTGTCGCTTTTTCAGGAGAAATTGACCTGTGCGAAAAGGGTTTTTTCAAGGACAAAAGTGATGACACGATATGCATTCCTTATACACGGTAAGTTTCTTAAGCATAACTTATTCAGACTTTTAAGAAAACTGTATTATGTATCGTATGTTGATACTTAAATTGATTTGAAATACAGTATAGTCTGTCTAAGGCCAATTCAACTTAATTGATAGATTATCATCCCCACCTGCCCCTCAAAAATTGGCACGTCCCGAATTTTTTTATTTTGCAAAACTTGCAATACTCGGAATATTTTCATGTCCGACTCCGGTATTTACACTTCTTGTTTACATTTCCGGTATAGCAACATGAAAAGCCACGTGACGAAAATAGATCTATATGGTTTTCTTAATTTCTCGCGTTCTTACAGACGTAAATCTTGAAGAAGTTAATAGGTATATTTCTGTTATATCCTTAAATTAAAGCCTAACCTGGAATTAGTCTATGAAAATAGCATAGATTGATATCCATCTGCCATTAAATGATGCGGATCTGTTGAAATAAAAACTCGTTTGTCTTTAATATATTTCTAAGAAAATAAAAATCAAAAAATAAAATCCTCCCACCCGCCCCATACTTTTTGCTGACCCTGTATGATAATCTACTAATTAAGTTGAATTGGCCTAAATGGTGTAGGTATAAAGCAATTAGTCGGATACACAAGAATGTTTACGAGT
The DNA here is from genome assembly GCF_947568905.1 of Ostrea edulis. Classification (NCBI taxonomy): domain Eukaryota; kingdom Metazoa; phylum Mollusca; class Bivalvia; order Ostreida; family Ostreidae; genus Ostrea; species Ostrea edulis. Next base: position 19,701,777 of record NC_079168.1, read on the forward strand.
ATAAGATTTGCTACCCTTTTATTCACTGTCAATGCATGTATTGTCATCATGATAAGGGTGTAATGATTGCAAACATTTTATTAGATTGCAAAATGTAAAAAAAAATATATGAATGTGTCGATGTTTTCTGTAGATAGACCTTCCAATTTGAACAGATATTTACGTAATCATTCAGACGTACAAAACCAGTTCATTACTTGAAGTAAGAGTTGGTGTTGTTTGATTTGGTTTTGTTTTTAGGTCATCTGATTGTTTATTACTATCTGTTTTTGTCCGTGGTGCATCAGTCGTAAACTTTTGAACATTTTTAGCATCTTCTCTAGAGTGGCTGAACCAATTCTAACCAGTTTTGCTATACATAATATAGGGAAAGAAGAATATCTTTGTGTCCCTCCCATTTATAGTCGGACATATTTTCTTGGCTGTGTCTGAGCCCCATCCCGACCCCCATTACCCTTTCGAATCTGTGACTGGCAGCTGTGATTGGTCACATAGTTTTCAAGGAGTGAAAAATGTGAAGGCCCCTTGATACGAAGAAACTTTTTTTATTTGACCTTTCTCTAACTTTCTCCCACTCTGTTCTTTTTTTCCATTGTCAGATGTGGGGCTAATTTGCCTTTAATAACATCAACACAATTCGAAAGCGCATTGAGTAACACATTAATTTTGCTGTGTCCAATGTGATCGTTCTTGAAATCTGTACATCAATGGTGTCTTGGTTTAGCAGTATTTAGGGGTATATCTTCATCTCTCTTTTTATTATGACTACGAGTTAAGCTTTACAACTTATGGTTACAACATGCTTAATAAATTGGTCCTATGGTTTGTTTTAAGTTCTAAAAAGACTTATGACTTACAACTTATTGTAAAATGCTGCTCAGGCCCCAGGGTTGGGCTTAGTTGATAATATGTTGAAAATACAGTACATCTTAGAAAATCTTGTATACGCCTGGACAGCCACAAAGTTTTCTGCATTTCTTGAATAGAATCATAACATTGTTATTTAAACGCATTGGCAAATTGTGTTCAACAACATGATCTTGATAGAAAACCGCATTTCACTTTGATTAAAGTAAATCATTAATAGTGGATGATGGTTATACTAATATATTTATCATCTAGTACAAAGCATAAAAATGGAAAAAGCACATAGGTAACAATGATATCTAAAGACCCAAAAATGTACATACTCAGGCGACCTTTAAGACCCGTGGGCCTCTTGTTGTTGAAATTATTTTGCTTTCAGTTGTAGATTTGAATTCTTGTGATTAGTTACCTTTTGACGTGTTTCAATCTTTATTAAACAGTTTGAAACCTCAGAATAATTTGCAACTTCTCTTCCTTTGGTAAATTTCAATGACTTCTGGGTTGACATCTGCACTCTCATGACATATCTTAAAATGAGCCATGTTAAATCAATTCTTAAAACTTTGAAGCTGTCCTGCAGATGCTCTAAAGTCTGCAAAATGTAAGGTTTTTCTTGAATTATTGGAGCACTTACACAAAATTTTTTTACTTTGGCTTGTTCAGACCGTTTAAACATCGTTTCATTAAGTTCTCCGTATTTAGAGCCAGTTACAAATCACTGGCTTTTCCAGATCCAATACATATAAATTGATCATTCTCTAAACAGAGTTCCGTGCGCTCCTCGCATGTGTAACACGCCCTCTGGTGAGAGAATGATAAATTGATCTCTGTAGAATTCTTTCTGTTTGAGAATATCACTCAAGGTTGTTGTTCTTATGAAAAAATTTACTGCCCATTCTTTTCTGTGTTTTTTGGTGATGTCTTATCAAAGTAATCAATAAATTTTGTCTTTTAATGTTAGTTCTTGTGTCTGTCAATGTGCAGTATCCGGAGTACTGGAAATTATCATAAAGGATGTTAGGGACTAAATTTTGCTGCTGAAATTAACAAGCACCGGCGACTCAGAGGCCAGTGTACACAGATTATGACCTGTACTTACTTTCAGTTTTGGGGAAGATTCAGAAATAGTAAAGTAGTATTTGCATGTTACTATTTGATATATTTACATTTGGCTGTTGAATACCCTTATTCTAATTGAACCAACACTGCTATATGAGCACATGCACTAATGCATCATCACTGTTAGGCCAAAAAAATATATGTTGGTTTTCACTTTCACCTCAAAATTTTTAAGGGTAGGTAGGTAGGTAGTTTTTTTTGGTTTTTTTTTTATTATTTTATAGGTTGCATAATTTTCTAATGATTTAGTATTCTACTATGCATAAAATAAAGTGATTATTTAGTAATCAAATAAAATTTAAATGATGAATCAATAGATTTCTTCACTTTACTTTACTGTAAACAAAAACTGTTTCTGTGTTTTGGAATCTGTCTAGTATTAGTGCATAATAAATAACTTGATAAATAAGTCAATAAATATACTCTTGTTGTAGTGATGACATTTGCAAAATCTGTGAGAATGGAAAAAAATGTGTTAGGGTTGTCAGAAATTTTAGGGTAGGTAGGGAAAGTGGAAACCAACATATATTTTTTTTGGCCTTACAAAAAGATAAGCATGCTATGGAAGGATTAATCTACATTTGTGTTTGATTTACTTCATATGATCAAGGTAAAGTTTTATAAGTTCAGACAACAGGAAGTCTATATTTACACGCTTTGTATTGACCTCAGGAATTACAAAGATGAAGAATTTTCTGATCAATATTCTCCAACTTTATTGTACGTGTATGATACAGAGCTATTCTTCATTCATGTTTTATTCTCTGGAGTCCAGTATGCTCTTTGTAACATCTAAATTTGAAGAACTCTTGAGTCTTTTTCCCTCACATTTTTTTTTTGGTTCATTTGCTTTTTCAATGAGTAAAGACAAAAAAGGGGTCTTGGTAACAAGATGTGGCATGCATCTCATACTGAGGTGGGCGAGGCTCTCTTTGAAATAAATTTGATATGACTTGGTACTTTAATTGGATTTTATTTCTATAAAATTCAAAATGTGTAGACACCCTTCAATCATTTGACCATGGTGTTATGAAATCAACAGGTGTCCAAATGGTTACATAACAGTTTTTAATGGGTCAGCAACTCAGAATCGCGAATGCCAGAAAATGACCACTACCACACTGCCAGACACCACCACTTCAGTGCAACCAGTTACCACCTCACAAACTGTTACAGTGCACTCATTAATTGCACAGCCAGGGGTAACCAACAGAAAACAGTCACAGCTAGAGGAAACCAACAGAAAACAGTCACAGCTAGAGGAAACCAACAGAAAACAGTCAGAACATTCACAGAATAGATCTGTGTCAGAGAAGGTCATTATCACTGCAGAAAATACCACTGATATTACTGAACATGATCCACATTCTCCAGGTAGGGAACCAGAAAAAGGTTAGTCCCATTTAATTGTGGTTACTTACATCAGATAGTTATACAGATAGTGGTCAGTTTCATCAGATGATTATACAGAAAGTGGATAGTTACATCAGATAGTTATACAGAAAGTGGTTAATTACATCAGATAATTATTCAGAAAGTGGTTAATTACATCAGATAATTATACAGATAGTGGTTAATTACATCAGATAATTATTCAGAAAGTGGATAGTTACATCAGATAATTATACAGAAAGTGGTCAGTTACATCAGATGATTATACAGATAGTGATTAGTTACATCAGATAATTATACAGATAGTGATTAGTTACATCAGATAATTATACAGATAGTGGTCAGTTACATCAGAGAATTTTATAGATTGTAAACTTTAAGGTATTTAACTTTAAATATTTTCAATAAACTAAGTTAGAATGACTGAATTTCTTAACTGATAAAGTTTAATATATATATATAAATTATTTTAATTTTGTAGATGAGGGGAAGAATTCATTCCTGGTGGTGATAATATCCATTTCTGTAGTGTTAGGGTAAGTTTTCAATGATTTTTGGAAAGCACAACGTTGTATGACCACGTGTCTGCATTTGTCCAGAACATGACCCCCTGGGTCCATAAAACTTAGATAAGTTGATTTTTTATTCAAGTCTCACATTTATGAAATGAACATATAATAAGAAAGTTAAACTTAGATTAAAAGTGGAATTGTTAAGATTTATAGCATTTGGGCCTGGCTCTTGAGCCATGAACTTAGATAGAGGAGCTCACTTTTGATGTAAGTTTCACTTTTATAAGAGAAACATATAATGAGGTATTGAGACTTATGTTAAAAGTGATCTTATCTAAGTTTTGTCTGAAGCCTGGTCTTTTATACATTGATATTCATCAGACCATTGATTGCTTGCTTTTGATCCGACTTTGTGAACCACGTTCACTGAAGGTCATGTCTGTTATGGTTATTCTGAATTTGTGAGTCAGGTCAAGATTTGATTGACTTTTCCATATTTACTTGTCAGGCCATTATTTAGTCCATGGTTAATACTGATTTATATTTTCTTTTGAATAGATCTTAAAGCATAGTCTTAATTACTAATGACTAAGTTCTGTTGGGATCTTGACTTGTTCAAACATGTAAGGTCAATGATTTAGATGAAGGTCACATGGTAGAGAAATGATTTTCTTATTCTTTAATATTTAAGGTTTCAAGCCATCATGGTCTATTTTGTTTAGATATGAAAACCTAGGGCACAGTACCAAAGTTTTATGAAAGATATCAAAAGTACTACCAACTCAACTTTATGACAAATGAGATGACTTCAGCTTCTCCATCGTCAACTTCCCATATTTATGTAGCAATATTCCATTATCACCTGCATATGGTGTTTATATCTCTCCACTGATTCGATACGCAAGAGCTTGTTGTGCGTATGGTCAGTTTTTAAATCGAGGTAAGCTACTGACAAACAAGTTGATAGTGCAGGGGTTTCAACAGTCTCGTTTAAAGTCAGCACTTTGCAAATTCTATGGTCGTTATAACTATGTAGTTTGCCAATACAACCTCTCATTGGGTCAAATGCTGTCTGACGTGTTTCATACCGATTGTTAGACCGTTCTTGGCGCACTGATTTTGATTACGGATAACTGTTTACCTGATCAAGTTATTGGGCTCACGGCTGGTGTTACCAGTTAACCGAGGATGATTACTCCTCCTAGGCACCTGATCCCATCTCTAGTGTGTCCAAAGGTCCGTGTTTGCCCAACTATCTATTCTGTATTGTTTATAGGAGTTATGAGATTGATCACTGTTCATTATCTTCACCTTTCTTTAGTATACCCCATACAGTGAATTGTGGAGGGTATAAACTTTTTGTCCCGTCCATCCTTCAGTCTGTCCTGAATTTTATTGTGGTATACCTCACACAGTGAATTGCGGAGGGTATAATGTTTTTGTCCTGTCCCTCCTTAAGGCAGTCCTGAATTTTACTGCACCCCTGTTTACTCACAATGGGATTTTACAAAATGAGAGTGAAAAACATAAACTGCATATCTTTACTGGATTCTGTCATAGTTACTCCCTGAAAACTTGTAGTAAAGGTCTCTTGAGCTATCAAACAGTGACATCAAAGAAAAAGCTCTTTTTAGGGCATAAATCATTTAAAATGGAGTCAAAATCAGAGTTTTTCCTGTGCTGTTTTATCCTGACTATTGAGTAATTGGAGAGAATCAGAAGAGACAGAACATACGTAAGTTATTGTCTTAATTGTCTTTTTACAGAGTGATAGCATTGATAGGTGCCATATGTTGCATCCGTAAAAGAAGAAAGAGGAAACAACCATGTCCAAGAACAGGTACAATTTTTTTCCTGATGGTGGCAGCTAAGATGAACAGGAATTTTAAAAGAGCATTTTTTATACGCCCGTCTTTAGACGGGATGTATTATGGTACAGTGATGTCTGTATGTCTGTCCATCTTACCATCTATCCGTCCGTCTCTTCAGGGTTTTCTCTTTATAATTTCATTTCCCTTTCACATATCATGCTGAAGCTTGCTGTGTAGCTTCTTTGTGGGTCACTCTAGATCATACTGCAATTTTGATCCATTTCGACCTTTTTTACAGGAGTTTTGCCACTTTATTTGGAAATAATTATTATATGGAGGGTACATAATTGGTCCGCCCTACTCCTCCCACAGTTTTCAAGTGAGAGCCTTCTTATTATGCCCTCCCCCCCCCCCCCCCTTCAAAGAAGAGGGGCATATTGGTTTGCACCTGTCGGTTGGTCGGTCGGTCGGTTGGTTGGTCAGTCGGTAGACCACATGTTGTCCGCTCAATATCTTGAGAACCATTCACTTGATGATAATGATATTTCATATGTGGGTTGGTTATGAGTAGAAGAGAACCCCTAATGTTTTTCAGGTCCAAAGGTCAAGGGTCAATCTAAGGATTAAATGACCCCTATTGATTTTGAGTTCATATGGTCAAAGGTCAAGGGTCAAACTGGACATAGGAATATACTGTCCGTTCAATATCTTGAGAACCCTTTGTTTGACAGACATCAAACTTGGTACACTGGTACGTCTTCAGGAGAAGATGACCCCTATTGATTTTGAGGTCATGTGGTCAAAGGTCAAGGGTCAAAATGGTCATAGTAATATAATGTCCGCTCAATATCTTGAGAACCCTTTGCTTGACAGGCATCAAACTTAGTACAATGGCATATCTTCAGGAGAAGCTGACTCCTATCGATTTTGAGGTCACATGGTCAAAGGTCAAGGGTCAAACTAGTCATGGGAATATACTGTCTGCTCAGTATCTTGAGAACCCTTTTCTTGACAGACATCAAACTTGGTACACTGATACGTCTTCAGGAGAAGATGACTCCTTTTGATTTTGAGGTCACATGGTCAAAGGTCAAGGGTCACACTGGACGTAGGAATATACTATCCATTCAATATCTTGAGGACCCTTTGCTTGACAGACTTCAAACTTAGTACACTGGTAGTCTGGTACATCTTCAGGAGAAAATAACCCCTATTGATTTTGAGGTCACATGTTGAAAGGTCAAGGGACAAACTGGACATTGGAATATACTTTCTGCTCAATAATCTTTAGAACCCTTTGCTTGACAGACATCAAACTTGGTACACTGGTACTTCTTCAGGAGAAGATGACCCCTATTGATTTTGAGGTCACATGGTCAATTCACTCTTGACATAGGAAGATATTGTCTTTTCAATATTTTGAATTGATGATACTACTATCAATTAAATGATGTGGGTGTATAACCCTTTTCAATTTTGCACCAAGGGGAGCATATGTGTTTTACAAACATCTCTTGTTTTGTGGAGTGTTTGTATGGGTATTGAAGACATGCATGTGAGATGGATTTTGATTTTCTACAATTTTTGAGAAAATTACAGGTTGAACTTGGTCCATTTTGAGGAAATCTCGTTTTTAAGCTAAGACCCTTTGTTCATATTAAAGTTTGTCACAGCCTCATGATGGCTGATACTACCTGAAGCAAAGTTATACAAATTATAGCACAAGAAAAACACCCTATGTAAGTATTTTCACGGGTGTATTATGTACCGTTTGCAGTGCTCTTGTTATAACTTTAATCTGTGGCAAATTGATTAAGAAATATAAAGCATTTAAGTGATTGTAAAAACTTTGATCCAAGGCCATTTGGATATTTGGGTGAGGTTGAAAAATTCATACTTGTAGCAAGACAATAGCATATTTTCTAGAAGTGTGTCATGGTGTTAAGCCAAGGCGGATAATTATTTCTCACATTGCTGGTATTAGTGTGATATAGCAATGGGAGATTTTTCTGTGTTACATTGTGTATTACTACACTGCAAATGTCGCTACTTTAAAACGTAAACAAAAATATATCAGCAAAAAATAAATGGGCCTAATAAATCATGGAGAGTGCAAATGGTAGTACTAGAGGTAAACGTGTGGAAACATCTCCTCTTATTGAGGTTGATAAAATTCCGATACTCTCTGAAAAACATGGGTCATTTGAACATTTTATATAAGTATTTTGAACTGAAAGGGGAGTCAATGGAAATTTATGAACCCCCCCCCCAACTGAGCTGAATCCTCTATTGGCAAATTTTCTTTGTGAATGTTAGTAGAACCAAATCGGGTGAAGAATATAAGCCCTTGACTCTTGAAGGGATGTTTGGGAGTTTTAAAAAACACTTTAAAATGCCACAGTTGTCAATATTCATTAATTACAAGCTTAGGTTTTATATATTTATACATGTAATATGAATTTCTTGTTTGTAAACACACTTTATCTTTTATATATAAACTTGAGAAATGATGTAAACTAATAATATTGCATGTATTTGCATTGTCAAGTAACTCTGCATAATGTACACATTTCCACATTTTTAGGTCACCTGAATTCATTCAGGTGACCTATTGCTATCTGTTTTTGTCCGTTGTCGTTCGTCGTGCGTTAACATTTGAACATTTTCAGCTTCTTCTCTGAAACCCCTGAACCAATTTCAACCAATTTTGGCATATAGCATCTGTGGGTGGAGGGGAACAAAAATTGTGAAATTCGTGGTCCCTGCCCCCCTGGGGCCTGAGGGGTGGGGCAAAAACCATCAAAATGAGTGTAATTTTAAAAAATCTTCTTCTTTACTCCTGGACATCAAGAAGCCAAACTGTGGGCATAATTATAATGAGCGTTGAGCCCTCTACCAAAATTGTGAAATTCATGGCCCCTGGGCCAGTGGTTCTTGTGTTAGGGTGGGGCTCTATTGGTCATATAGTGAAAATGTAGAAATTCTTTGAAAATCTTCTTCTCTGTCTCTGGGTATTAAGTAGACAAACTAATAGCATGGTAATGATGAGCAAGGATGTCTCTTTAAAAATTGTGAAATTCATGGCCCCTGGATCAGGGGTTCTTGTGCTAGGGTGGGGCTCTATAAGTCATATAGTGAAAATGCATTATTTCTTTGAAAATCTTCTTCTCTGTCCTTGGGTATTAAGTAGACAAACTAATAGCATGGTTATGATGAGCAAGGATGCCTCTTTCAAAATTGTGAAATTCATGGCCCCTGGGTCATGGGTTCTGGTATTAGGGTGGGGCCCTATTGATCATAAAGTGAAAATGCATTTTATTTCTTTGAAAATCTTCTCCTCTGCTGCTGGGTATTAAGTAGACAAACTAATAGTATGATAATGATGATCAAGGATGCTTCTTTCAAAACTGAAATTTATGGCCCCTGGGTCAGGGGTTTTGGTGCAAAGGCGGGGCTGATTGATTATATAGTGAAAATGCAATATTTCTTTGAAAATCTTCTGTTTTTGTCCGTCATCGTGCATCGTGCGTTAACATTTGAACATTTTCAGCTTCTCTGAAACCCCTGAACCAATTTCAACCAATTTTGGCATATAGCATCTGTGGGTGGAGGGGAACAAAAATTGTGAAATTCGTGGTCCCTGCCCCCCTGGGGCCTGAGGGGTGGGGCAAAAATCATCAAAATGAGTGTAATTTTAAAAAATTTTCTTCTTTACTCCTGGATATCAAGAAGCCAAACTGTGGGCATAATTATAATGAGCGTTGAGCCCTCTACCAAAATTGTGAAATTCATGGCCCCTGGGCCAGTGGTTCTTGTGTTAGGGTGGGGCTCTATTGGTCATATAGTGAAAATGTAGAAATTCTTTGAAAATCTTCGTATATTGGTTTTATCTAAGGAGTAAATAACCCTTTTCTTTATGATGTCTCAGACCTAGGTTTTTAAAAAAGGATTATTGATTGAACATAAAAATGACACATGTACTTCATGACCACATAGCTATTCAATGTTTCTTCCATCCAAAAGTAAAATTCTTATATTTAAACACAAACCTAATTCAAACATTGGAAGGTTGTTTCATGATACTCAGGTGACCTATAAGGCCACTGAGCCTCTTGTTTATAGCAAAGGGATCCACATTTTTTACATTAGTAAATTCATTTCATGTATAATTGTTCTGATGACGACTGCCCCAAGGTTGAAACCGAACAACCAAGTAAAATTCACACTACATTCTCTTGATGTGTTGGTGATTCAAGTTTATACTTTGGACACAGACCCTGTTAAATACCATATGGTTTTCCACTCGTGAAAATCTTCCGTAATAATCTCAAGGTGTTGGTCTCCAGTTTTTCACTTTGTATTTTAAAAAACTGTAAGAAATTTCCACAAATTGGCATTAAAATGACATGTATGGGTTTGAAGTGGAAATCCTAAAGGTGAAGGGTGATGTTCCTTTGTAGGTGTTGAACTTCAGGGAGAAGTAGAAAATGTAGCCTTAACTCTCTTCTACATGCAGAATGTCAAAGAAGATGACAGTGAGTTTTTCCTCTCCCATCATACATCAAGATGCATCTTGCTTAAAATCGTATCTACATCCTTAGTCACCGTTGTAAGACAGTATAATACCCTAACTTAAGAAGATATTTCAAATGATGTCACATGTTACCCATGTCCTTTGGTCTATTATCACTACTTTTCTATTTTGCATAGATATAGAGAAAAACCACCCTAGTGATGAGGTCAGGACCACTGTAATTACAGAAGAGGAATCTTTGTTAGTGGGAAAGTGTGATAAAATGGACAGTAGAAATGGAATAGATAAAAAGAAATGTGATGGAAAACATACCTGTGAACTCTTTTCAAATACTATTAACAGTGATACTGTCACTGTTCCTCAGACTGATCTTGCCATGACTCGGTTCAATGGTACATGTACCCCTCAACACGGTGATGTACAGAATAAACCATTTCATACGGGTGCTGAACAAAATATCAAAGTTTGTCGTGATGACTGTACAGATGTGAAGAGGATGAAGGTGGAAACGCAGAAGAGTGATTCCTCAAAAGTAGTGAAAATGTCAGAGCCTTGTAAGGAACCCAATGATATGGATACAGAGGAGGATTCTTTCACTGCTCTCCTTCCTGATTCGGTCCTTTGCCCTCCTAGTAACCCTCATTCTCAACATTCTTTGGGGTCCCTGAAGTCTAATGGAGAATTTAAACCCTTGTATTTGGCATCACTTGATACAGATTACCCCAATAGCAGTGTGACAGCATTAAGTCCAACAGACGACAGCGATTATGGGAGTGGTAATCACTGTTATTCAAAGAAAATATACCTTTTTATTAAAGATAATATCTAAAGTTGAACAAATTCTTTTCATGCAGAGATTAAATTTTATAGATATTAATGACCTAATCAATTTTAGCTCACCAGAGCTGAAAGCTCAAGTGAGTTTTTCTGATCACATTTTGACTGTCTCTGTCCGTCTGTAAACTTTTAGGGCCAATTTCAACCAAACTTGCTATAAAGCATTCTAGGGTATAGGAGAAATAATAATATTCAAATGAAGAGTCACACCCTTTTCAAAGGGGAGATGATCAAGAAGTAGGGAAAATATGGTGGCATCATTTCAAATCTTCTCAAGTATCTCTGGACCAGATGAGACAAAATATCTGTGAAATGTGAAAGCTTCCTTAATGGAGATTCATAATTCTTCAAATCATGGCTCCTGGGGGTAGGTTGGGGCCACAATAGGGTATTAAAGTTTCACATGGAAGTATATATAGGAAATACCTTTAAAAATCTTCTTGAGAACAGCTAAGCTTGACCACAATTAGTCATATTGATGTGCAAGCAACCTCAGGTAGTGTAGATTCAAAATTGTTCAATTTGTGGCTCAGAGGAACCAAGTTTTATATGGGAATATATAGTGAAAAATCTTTTTCTCTCTAGAGGAACAGAACTATGATTAGTTATATCAATATATAAGTATCCACAGGTAGTTCAGATTCAAGTTTGATCAAGGCCTGCGAGTGTAGGAAGGAGCCTCAATAGGGGATCAAAGTTATACACAGTGATATGTGGGGGAAAATCTCAAGACTAGCAAGACCATGATTAGTCAGTAATATGCAAATATCAGGCAGTGCAGATTCCAGTTCATTCAAATATCAGGTAGTGCAGATTCCAGTTCATTCAAATATCAGGTAGTGCAGATTCCAGTTCATTCAAATATCAGGTAGTGCAGATTCCAGTTCATTCAAATATCAGGTAGTGCAGATTCCAGTTCATTCAAATATCAGGTAGTGCAGATTCCAGTTCATTCAAATATCAGGTAGTGCAGATTCCAGTTCATTCAAATATCAGGTAGTGCAGATTCCAGTTCATTCAAATATCAGGTAGTGCAGATTCCAGTTCATTCAAATATCAGGTAGTGCAGATTCCAGTTCATTCAAATATCAGGTAGTGCAGATTCCAGTTCATTCAAATATCAGGTAGTGCAGATTCCAGTTCATTCAAATATAAGGTAGTGCAGATTCCAGTTCATTCAAATATCAGGTAGTGCAGATTCCAGTTCATTCAAATATCAGGTAGTGTAGATTCCAGTTCATTCAAATCATGGATCATGGCCCTGCAGGGGGTCAAATTTTTACATGGCAATACTGAAGGAAATTTTCAAAAATCTTCTTCTCATGACCAGCAGGTCCATGCTTAGTGATATTGAAGATATTGCAGATTGAAGTTTCTTCAAATGAAGGTCCAGGGGTGAAGGTATTTTAAAAGATAAAACCTCAGTGGGGGATCATTGACATTGGAATTTACGTAATTTTTTTTTGAATTTTCAAAAACCACTGTTCGTGATTAGTCATATTAACATGCAGATGTTCCATTGTAGTGCAGATTCATATTTGATTCAATAGGGATTCAAAGTTTTACATAAGAATATATATGATTTTTAAAAAAAAACTTTTCAAGAGTACCTGAATAAATCATATCAATCTGCAAATGTTCCCAATTTGTTTGAATTCAGTTTTTATATTTTGTGGACCCAGGGATGAAGTTGGGCCAAAATTCAGATCAAATTTTATATAATACATGAATTCATGTAATTAAAAAAAAATATCTTTTTAAAAAAAATCTCCTCCAGGACTGCACGGCTTTGTTATTCATACCGATATCGAATCATCCCATAGTTGTGTGGATTCAAGTTTATAGAATTATAAACCTAATGGGCTATGTTGTGGTCATATTACGGGGTAAAACTTTGTCATGGGATTAAAGAGGGTAAAAATCTTCTTGTGAGCTTTGTGAGCGTTGTGGCTTACAGGTTTAGACAGGACTCATTATGGTACAGTGATGTCTGTATGTCCCCTGTTCACTCAGGGTTTTCTGTTTCTATTTTCATTTCTGTGTCACATATCAAGCTAAGAATTGTTGTGTAGTTTCTTTGTTGGTCATTCGAGATAATGTTGCAATCAATCTCTCTTGCAGGAATTTTGCCCCTTTATTTCAAATTCAATGTAATATGGAAATGACATGATTTGTTTGTTGAACACCTCCCACAGTTTTCAAGTGAGGGCCTTCTTATTTTACAGAGTGCTTGTATTAGGATTGAAGATGTGCAAATGGCAAGGATTTTGATTTTCTTGAATTTTTCAGAAAATTACAGGTTGTTGGATATGGTCAATGTCATAGAAAACAAACACCTTAATAAAAGCACACTACATAGCTTGTGAAAGGCGATTTGTGTGTCGTTCCAGTACTCTTGTTAGTAGAAGAGGACTTTATTAAGTTAAACTCTTTATTATAGACATATGCTGTAAACCAACTTTTATTCGTGACTTTATTTGCAAATTGCACATAGGGAAGAAGTTTGTGAGGAGTAATACTTGTGAGTGAGCCAACGTTTACAACCTGTGTATATACAAAAGGGTTTGTGATGACAATGTCTTGTGAGGGGGTGATGTTTTTGAATGTTGTGGATATTTCTTGGACATTAATAAAAGTTGGTTTACTGTAAATCTGCATAGATGGACCATGAATACAAATACTATTGAAAAATGAATTCTTTGATTTTAGGTCCATCCAAGAACGATGATCACCCATTGTGCATAGGCAGTTGTGACTCTTTACATGTGTCATCACTTCAAAGTAGGGAGGGAGAGCCTGGAAGAATTGTAAACAATCAGGAAAATCTACGGAACCAAGACAAACCAAAATTAGTTAGTGAGTAATCCAATCTGATTTTAGTCGCATCCAAGGATCTGCTGACATAGGATGCTGTGATAACATATACTGTAATTTGATGAATATAATACACACTTCTTATGCCCCTGCCACAAAGTGGTTCTTCTTATGCCCCTGCCACAAAGTGGTTGGGGGATATAGTTTTGCCCCTTTCTGGACTTTTTTTTCGTAACTTTGAGATATTGAATTGATTTTTTGTATGCAGGTGTATATTGATGAGTTACAGATTGAGTTTTGTTCCAATTCATTAATTTTTTTATGGAGTTGTACCACATTCAACGCTATCCTTCAATGGATTTCCTACATTTGACTTTACTGCAGGCAGGAACATTTATGTCATGCCAACACATCTAGTTTTCTAGAATTTTATTTTATGAGAAAGTGATGCATATTATTAACCACTGTAGGTTTTTTACCCATATTTTTTCACAGGTGATTTCATCATACCTAAATTTTACTTGATCGACAGACGTAACCTTGTATATAGATACGCTTTTTCTCATTGTTCACCTCCATTAGGCCCCATTATATATCTAAAAGCGAAAATCAATCTATAGAAATTATTGCAGGAATGTGACAAAAAATTAAACAAAAAATGCATATAAAACATATTATATTTGATTTCAAACAATTTGTGGTTAGTCATGTTAAATGAATTAACTTTTCAATGGAAAGGTCTGTTTTGATGAGTTGTCTTGATTAAATGTCGTAGACCTATTTGAACATGTTTTTGTAAAAAAAAAGAAAAAAAGAAACATAAATGGCCGTTGCCTGGCATATCTTTGAACAAATTGAACATTATCTACATGTATTTTGAATCTAAATGGGGTTTCTATTTTAATAAGGGCACTTGGGTTTTATGGG
>NC_079168.1:19721589-19729089 GCF_947568905.1 Ostrea edulis
TACCGGAACCACTCTTTGATAACATTGTTTATCTCATTGTGTGTTGCGTCTGCACATAATCGGTTTGCTCGAGCAGCTCCTTTCAATAAAAGTCAAATAATTACCCTAAATTTCTCTCTACTTAAAAAAGAGAAGCTGTAATCTTAAAAAAAGGTGTAAGCAAAAATTATTTTTAAAACTGCAGGACTGTACAATGACCCCTGATCTAAGTAAAAAGTATTAACCTGTGGCTCTGCTTTGAAATCTGAAATATTTAACTGATTTGAGATAGATATACATGTATAATGTACTTACATTTCTGTATACGTATGCCAGGACGTATATTACTTTAATCTGAATTCACAATAAAAACAATTCCCCGGAATAAGTTTTCCTTTTTCAGTTGCCTTGTTTCACGTTATTCCTCAGTAAAACTCCGAGATTAGAATGCTGGACGCGTAAAATAGATACAGGATTGACCATCCCAACATATCAGATATCAAGATTACCATGGAAACTGGCCAGTCTCAAGCTGTGAAAAACTCTGTCCTAATTGCTTGGTCAGTAAATGTGCTCTTATCTTAGAATCTGCTTCCTAAATCCAACACTTTAGAGCATTTATGTAATCTTTGCATGTGTTAAACCTTTCTCTTTTGAGTTCATTCTTTTGATATGCAAGGTTAATTTTCATCCCTGCACAAATGATAATTGAATGTATGTTAATTTTTTAATATGTTTTCTAAAATGTATGCATATATTTTACAAAAATTATAAATATTTCAAATCAATTATACATTCTATACGTAGCTTATTTTAATTAACTCATCATCCTCTTCTTCAAAACATGCGAGTCATGCGCATTTGTGTGTGCGTGTGTCATAAATTTTGATATCAAAATCTATTTTTTAGTCGAATTTCATCACAATCTTACAATGTTGGGCCAATGTTGTATTCCCAACTAACCTCGGTACCAGTATGAAAGTGATAAGTTGACATTGGCCCAATGTTGGGCCAGCATTGTGTTGACAACACACTCCGGCAATTAATTAGTCACAATATTACAACGTTGGGCCAATGTTGTATTCCCGACTAACCCCGGAATCAGAGTATGAACGTGACGTGTTGACATTGGTCCGATGTTGGGCCAACGTTGTTTAGCCAATGCCAACCATCGGCCAACGGTCCAACCATTAGCCAACGTTGTCATGCTATCTGGGGTAGAGAGGGGACCGGGCTTTAAGATCCCATCTTGATCCAATGCGTTTTCTTCCTTTTATTCTGATGCTTAAGACTATTCAGTTCTCGGTACTGAAAGAGTGTGGCTGTTTTTGTGCAAGAGATGTGACTTTTAAAGTACTTGGCACTCAGTTGGTTTTGAAGCCTGGTACCAAGAACAGCTGATAAATGTCCATGGTCCAGCTCCTCTACCTGGTCTTTGATATTTTGTTGGTATTTATAGTTTTATACAATGTTTTTTATGTGTTTCAGTTATTTACCATTCACATTAATTTATAATTAGATCTGTTAAGAGAGGTACAAGCTGTGATATATTGTCATTGTGTTATATTTGGATAATCTCCATTCAAAGTCATGTTTTGTGCAATATATCTTCATATGAGATTGGATGTGTTCTCATTGTAAATTAACAAATCATTTGTTTATATGAATAAATGCATTAATAAATTGTATTTACCTTTCTTATGTGGCACAATCAAAGTACTGAGACGAGGTAACTAATGATTACATAGTACTGTATAACGTGACACAGTCGGTGATTACACTGTACTGTATAACGTGACACAGTCCGTGATTACACTGTACTGTATAACGTGACACAGTCGGTGATTACACTGTACTGTATAACGTGACACAATCAGTGATTACATTGTACTGTATAACGTGACAATCGGTGATTACACTGTACTGTATAACGTGACACAGTCGGTGATTACACTGTACTGTATAACGTGACACAATCAGTGATTACACTGTACTGTATAACGTGACAATCGGTGATTACACTGTACTGTATAACGTGACACAGTCGGTGATTACACTGTACTGTATAACGTGACACAATCAGTGATTACATTGTACTGTATAACGTGACACAGTCGGTGATTACACTGTACTGTATAACGTGACACAGTCGGTGATTACACTGTACTGTATAACGTGACACAATCAGTGATTACATTGTACTGTATAACGTGACACAGTCGGTGATTACATTGTACTGTATAACGTGACACAGTCGGTGATTACACTGTACTGTATGACGTGACACAGTCGGTGATTACACTGTACTGTATAACGTGACACAATCAGTGATTACACTGTACTGTATAACGTGACACAGTCGGTGATTACATTGTACTGTATGACGTGACACAGTCGGTGATTATATTGTACTGTATAACGTGACACAATCGGTGATTACACTGTACTGTATAACGTGACACAATCGGTGATTACATTGTACTGTATGACGTGACACAGTCGGTGATTACACTACTGTATAACGTGACACAGTCGGTGATTACACTGTACTGTATAACGTGACACAATCGGTGATTACATTGTACTGTATGACAGAATAGTTGTATTCTGTAAGAATCAAGGTTGGTCCATGTGTCGCCTTGATCTGAACATAATATGACACTTTCCAAATTTATGTGTTAAAATAAACAACATATTTTGAACCAATTTATTTTTTTGAAACAATAACCAAAAAAAGTGCTAATATAAAAATGCCCATATTGAAATATTTTGTAACAGCTTGCACATGTTGTACATAGTCGACATATACATACATGGTGCATAATTAAATCTGTTTAAGAGGTACAAGCTGTGATGTATTGAATTTCAACACAATATAGTGCTCCAATCAGTTAATCTACCTTATACAAGATGTCAAATGAATTACAGGTATTAAATTGTTCATGGAAAGAAACAAATCACTTGCTTACGCACAAAATCAAAATAGTACATGTACAGAGACAAATTTCTTGCGACTACACATGTATATCTATATTGGTACTTTAAAGTCCATATTTTCCAATGAAAATTTATGCATATTGAAAAGGTATGTACATGTACCTAGATGCATATGGTTTCCTACTCCACACTTGTCACAAAGTGCCAGATACCTAATACTGATCTGTATAAAACATGTTTAAAATCGCTGTCAAGTCTGTAATGTTTGTTATCTAGTGAAAATTATATATATGTAACATATTTCAATGATTATTTTGAAATGCCATCACAAAATGCAATAAAACAACGTGAAATATAATTTTAAAGGCATGTAGAATGCATATGAAATGAATTAAACCCATATATCAGAAAAAAACACTTTATGGATCAAAGTAATAAGTGACCTAAATGTTAACAGGGAAAACAAATCGCATGTACAACTCCCAGAAATGTGATGCCCAGCATATATGTGTGTGAGTGGATGGGATCCGAAGGCCATTTATACTTTTGATTGAAATTATCAACAGAAAAAGCAAGCTTATAGGAAAAATTCAATTA
The DNA here is from genome assembly GCF_947568905.1 of Ostrea edulis. NCBI lineage: Eukaryota > Metazoa > Mollusca > Bivalvia > Ostreida > Ostreidae > Ostrea > Ostrea edulis. The sequence goes on from NC_079168.1 coordinate 19,725,103, forward strand.
TACCGAGTATTTTATAAAAATAAAATGCTATGTCATTTGCAATATGTACAAGACTGATTTCATCTAATACAAATTTTACAAATGTATATGTTGATCAATCAGGACCTGTGATATTCCACTGGTATGTTCTCAGCAAAGAGTAAAATATAAAATAACCCCCCTCCCCATAAATCTTTTATGACTTTGTAAAAGGAAGATGTTTGTGAAATAAAGACTCGTTTTAATTATGACAACTACGTAGAACTGATAAACTATGATACATGCATGTACATAGAGTGCATACTATAAATCATGCAGTGGCAGTCTGTTTAAATTATGGCAATCATTTTCTAACTTTTTTAAAATGACATTTGACTTAAAAAAAAAAATAAAAATAATGAGCAGCTTGTTTTTGAACTGCGCAATACCAATGTTATGACAAAGAAGTTATTTATTCCGAAAATTTGACATCTCACATAAAATTAAAATCTGGTAAAATTGATCATGCATAGACCTGAATACTACCAGGTATCACAAAAGTAAAGCTATCGACATGCAGTCTGTCCAAGTACAAAAAGTAAATAGAAAGTCCACAATTTTCCATGCGTTAGTTTGAGTACGAACACAGGGTAATACTTTTTTACAGCAGAAACTAACACATTCCATTTCGTATCTCGTATCTTGAATTGTGTCTACAAGGGTTGACGGATCAGGACGACAAATATAATCCGCAATATTCAACAAGCGAAGAAAAAAATCCAAGGTGGACATTTCCACAAATTTCTTTAACCCTTTGCCATAAATTTGATACCATGACTGATATCAATACAGTATACTACATCAAATTCAAGGTAAACAGGGACAATTTAAAGGTAAACAGGGACAATTTAAAGATAAACAGGGACAATTTAAAGATAAACAGGTACAATTTAAAGATAAACAGAGACAATTTAAAGATAAACAGGGACAATTTAAAGATAAACACCAATATACTGCAATAAACTTTGTTTTGACATCAAGAACTTTTTCATTTGTAGAAATGAAGATCATTGCTCAGTGGTTAATTATATATATTGATACAGATGGGGATATGATATTCTGTAAGTAACACCCTAAATCTGGTGAATGATAACTCCAAGACTTTGAAAACAGTCCCAAACAGAGACAAAAGTTTGATTAATGCTAGATTTATTCGACCTTCAATTTTACAGTGAAGTTTATAGAAAGAGCCACTTTTAATCAAACATTTTAAACAGAAAGTCTATTTTCATACAAATCTCTTGGTAAAAAAGTTTCATAAACTTTCTCTTTGTAAAACTATGAAAGGAAATAAATCATTTACAGCAGATATTTTTAAAAAATGAGATTTTTCTTATTCTAATCAAAGGTGGGTAACTTCCAATAAGTTTTAAGTATGAAACTAGGAACCTGAGTCCTGTGAAGATGATCAATTTCACTTTTGTCATTATTTAACAATAAAAATCTATCTGGATTTAAATCATTCAAAATTGTTCAATCTACTTCCATTATACACTGAATATCCTATTGAAATGTATATTTAATAAAGTGAAATTGAAATGCATGATAAAATATATGTACATTGAAAAACGTTTTAGGACTACCATATATAAATGTAATTTGGTTTTCATATTTTAAACACAGACTTTTTATTGCTTATCTGCTCCCTTTGTTTGGTGTATGAACATATATATGAATTGTAAAAATGTAACAAAACCAACAATTTTCAAAAATAGAAAAAAAAGCTGCACAAAATGCAAAAAAGTTTGCCTCCATACAGCACAAGAGATGAATTTACACCTCATCACCGGCACTTGAGTATTTACAAAGTGAATAACATGGAATTTGGCATACACATCATGCCAAGTACAAAATTTTGTAACAAGGCAAAATGAACACAGAATTATAGAGATTGTCGGTTACATCTAATTTCTACAATATCGAATACAAAGTGAGTATAGTCCATTGTATGCAACAGATACATGTACAAGTTGTGGGATAAACTATCAAACATGAATCTTTTGACAAGTTTTCCAAAAATAACCCCCCCCCCCCCAAAAAAAAACCCCACAGACTTCACAACCACAGTTCAAGAAACAACCTGAGATATTTGTGCAATAGGATGGGTACTTCAGGTCCTCAGTTCTGCATATGGTTTTCTGCAAAATATTTTTTTTTCAGTGAAAAGACATTGCAAAGTATAATATGAAACACTAGATAAAACAATACATATGACTATTATAAATTCGCTTTAAAAATGATTGCAAGTATAATGAAGTCTTATTTGCATAAGCTTTTCTCTGTACAACATACAGAAAACAAGAGGTCCAAGGGCCTTAAAGGTCATTTGAGTAACATGCAACATCTTTTCAATGGACATGAGCTCAATCAAACAAGGTGTTAAATCATTTCTAATAATTTACATTTTGTCCTTAGCTTTCTAAATTCTGTTTTTCCAGTGTCCAAAACTAAAAGCACAATTTTTACAAAGAATCATGTACTGTATTTTCACTATATGACTGCTGCTCCCGGGCGCATAAAGGGAAAGGCAACCCTAACCACATTGTTGCTTTTATGAATAAAGTATTATTTACTGATATCGTAAATGACAGTCTTTATCGGTAACAACAAAAATCCTTGCTTAACGATTAAATCAATATTAACCCATCATATATTTTATATTGCCCGCCACTAAGAGAGTGGCCATTGAAGTTTAATTTGTGACGTCACACCGCATCGGCAGAACCCATGGGTTTTCTCTCCGTTAAACTGCATTCAATGCAGTTTAATGGAGAGAAAACCTATGGGTTCCGGTTTATTTCATCAGCAGCACTGTAACATGACAAGTCACACACAGTTCAGTTTGGAGTTGTATAGATTTGAGCCCATTCTTTCTGAAGAAGAAATTAAGAAAAGAAGATGTTCAGTCGAGTTACAGACCAGGAAGACGGTACACGTTTCTTCATACAAATATCTGAAACCTAAACTTGTCATTACGCGAATGTCTCAGATGACTTGTTTGGGTCAGGAAATTAAAAAACAATAACTTTTTTCACATCTCCCCTTTGCATTAGTGTAATTAACGGCTTGACAGGAAGGCATCAACCTATTTATTTGTTAAATCTACCACATGAATTTTACAATTCTGGTCGAGACCTCTGAGGTGCTAGCCCAGGCTTTTATATTTCAAACAACATTTCAAGACCAAGGACGTTATCCTGCAACAAGCACAAAAACAAGAACTTCAAGTCTGTTCTACTATTGGCTCAAAGATATACAGTCAATCGTTTTCCTATACAGCTATGAATTGGGTCACTGTGATGTCATGGCAGTTTCTGAAATGGACTAGGCCTGCATGTATTTTGCCGACAAAAAGGTGAGATGATAGGGGCATTCTAGATCTATTTTGAAAAATATTTCAAGTATTTCGTTTGATGTTAACAGAAAAACTTGTCTGTGAATCGACATGTTTATATGTGTATCGATTTCGGAATGCAGACGATTGATTTTAAATACTGAATGACAAATGTTCTTCAGTCATTTATGAATTTGTTGTACAAATATTGATAGATTGATATGATTATAAAATTGAATTATCAGTTATCGACTTTATTGTTGTATTAGTAAAATACAAAGTGCAATTGAGATGTGTATCAATTTTCTCATAATCTGTTATTACGTATGAAGGTATATCGCAGAATAATGACCGCGGCATTCCTTTGATCTTTGCAATAACTGTGGTAGAATTCCTCATTATGACTGTATGTATACACAGTTTGTCAGCTAAATGTCCCGAAGTAAAGAAGGTTTTTAAAGACTGCATCATTTTTTAAAAAGAAAGTTTTGTCCTCGCTTCTCTGGGATGCAGTAACCATGAAACTTACAGTTTTAGTTCCCTTTTCCCGATGATGTTACATAAAGGTTTACGAAAAATGGTCACATACTTTCAGAACAGTTGATAATGTTCATACGTTAACATACAAAGATGGA
>NC_079168.1:20114089-20156589 GCF_947568905.1 Ostrea edulis
AATGTATAAATACAATATCCCAACGAACAATGTTCAAATATAGTACTTAGTGTAAATTTAATTTAGAAACATACACACGAAATAAATTTCAATCAGATTTAAATGTTTTGTTATTTACACACTTTTGTTTTTGATTTAATGCAGAAGTACCCGCTATACCTACATGTATGTTAGAGAAAGCTGAGAGTTCAGGTAAGATTTTTACTCTGAAATGGCTTTTTTGAGTTATAAGTATTTTAATTGTTCCTTTTGACAAAGGAAAGCGGGGGGGGGGGGGGGGGGGGGGGGGGGGCACATTTTTAAAACGTGTTCAACAATTGACCCTTATTGTGGCCCCTAAACTTTCACACTTGAACAGCATGAAAAAGGGCCAACAAACAGGTGATTGAAACGTAAACTTGTGACTCCTTCCCCATGACTTCATCTATTTCTCTTGTTTATTGTCAGCTTCTTTTAAAACATACCAATTGCTTGTAAAGTTATGCATTGATGATGTAAAATTTTCTTTATGATGGTAATAAATTTTCTTAATTAATTTCATACAATCTAGGTTTTCAAACCATCAATGAAGAGACAAGTCACCTTTGAAGGTAATGCAATATGTTTGCAACAAGTTTATTTTAGCATATAACATTTTAACAAGACCAATGGTGATATAAATATAATAAAAACATTGTACATATATAAATATAATAAAAACATTGTACATATATATATATATATATATATATATATTTATTTATTAAATTATTAAACATAATTACAAATTAACAATATTTATATAGTAATTATGAATATTTGAAATTCATAGGCCAAGGTAGTACAGAGACAATTCTTGAACTCCCAGAAAATGTGGAAGGTAAGTTTAACAATGATAAATATGTAAGATCATATGACGTACATAATACTTAATACATGAATGTAGTGCATAATACCAGATCTATATTTACTTTTCTGTAAGAATGGAGGTTAAAGATTTATAGCACCGGGTCAATTGGGAGAGGTTACTAAGGGCGCTCTTAAGTGTGCATGTATTGCAAAGCAAAAGTTATAACTGTCAAATAATTCAGTATTTAAAATTGAATTTTATTTTAGGGACATCTGTAACATATGATGTTACATTATCAAGTTCTGGGACCTTAATCAGCTCAAAGAATAATGAAACAGGTATTGTATATAAAGCAGGTATTGTATATAAAGCAATGTCTAATGTTAAAGACATCAATAGTGCGAGTCTAACACTACTTACAAAAAATGGTTTACTGTAATGACTCTGGTGACCTAAAATGGCCTTAAGATTGCAAAACGATAGTGAAAGGGAGAAACATGTATTGGGATGCGGAAGAAAGTGCAGGCATATGCAAGGTGAAGATAACGAACAGTGATCAATCTCATAACTCCTACAAGCAATACAAAATAGATATTTGGGCAAACACGGACCCCTGGACACACCAGAGGTGGGATCAGGTGCCTAGGAGGAGTAAGCATCCCCTATTGACCGGTCACACCCGCCGTGAGCCCTATATCCTGATCATGTAAACGGAGTTATCCGCAGTCAAAATCAGTGCGCCAAGAACGGCTGAACAATCGGCATGAAACACGTCAGACAGCATTTGATTATACCACAAACAAGAAAAGTGACTTAGGAAGAGACTGTCGCTCTCGTCAAAGTGGGTTTGCTAGAACAACGGTATTTGGGAAGACCATAGTCATTATACCTGAAGAGGAGTCGGTTTTAGAAAGATTATTTAACTAATTCGATACGCAAGAGCATTTTCTGCGTATGATCAGTTTTTGAATAGAGGCACGCTATTGAGTTGATGTAACAGAAATTTCGAACATTTTCGTTTAAAGTCTGCATTTCAAAACTTCTGTGGTCATTATAACGATCTAACTTATAGATACAACCCAATCTAATTAAAATTAGATTTGTATATCCGCTCCTCAACGATACCGTGCCGTATCGCAGAAATCTAATTTAAATTAGATTGAGATACAACCTGTCTTTAGTCGAATTGTGTCTGACGTGATTCATACCAATTGTTAGGCCGTTCTTTGCATACAAATTTTGACTCTGGATTACACTATACTTGATTAAGGTATAGGGCTCACGGCGGGTGTCACCGATCAAAATGGGATGCTTACTTTCTAGGTACATGTACCTAATTCCACCTCTGGTTTTCCTCGGGGTCCGTGTTTGTCCTACCCTTTAATTTCCATTCTTTAAAGAAATTATGACATTATTCAGTGTTCGCTACTTCACTTTTTCTTTTTTCATCGGAAACCTGTTCTCCTTTGATTTAGTCGTTCATTGTATAATTTGATGATATAAATTAGATTCGCGCACTTCGATTCTCATTGATTTGCTGATTTTTTGTCATTTTACTCGAGCAATGACTATTTTTTAAAACTAGGTTTGACAATTGACATTAGCGCATTCTTTGTAAATCATTTTGGTGGATCAAACCCTAGTAAAAATCATGTGGACTTAACACTTTCTTGTTTACTAGACCACGCGTTCAAGTAGACTTAGACGTGTTAGTTTTGAATGCTAAACGCATTCAAGGAGACGTGGGAAACGAAACGAAAGCCGGATTCAAAAGCACAATCTCCCATTCTGTAACTGGACTTACTTCCTGTTTCTAGATCCCCTTCGATCCTCAAGGATTACGTGATTAAGGGTATATCAGCTGAAGCTTCTGAAACATTGGATTCTTTTTGATTCGTATCTCCCGTGGGGATCCGGGTTAGTATAGGTCCTCAATGCCCCTTGCTTGTCGTAAGAGGCGACTACATGGGGCGATCCTTCGGATGAGACCGCAAGAAATCGAGACCCTGTGTCACAGAAGGTGTGGCACAATAAAAATCCCTCCCTGCTCAAAGGCCGTAAGCGCCGAGCATAGGCCTAAATTTTGCAGCCCTTCGCCGGCAATGGTGACGTCTCCATATGAGTGAAACATTATCGAGAGGGACGTTAAACGATATTTAATCAATCATTCTTGATTCATATCAAAATTCTCATTGCCCTAGTAATATCTAGATGCAATTGTTCTAGGGTCGGATTATACGTCGATTTACCCTGGGGGATCGGCTACTTAATCGTAAAAAGTTCTGAATTGGTCGTAACTTACCAGAATTAAAAGACGACATTGGGTGTCTTCCTTCTCATCCCCGATTTATCGCCACTCGACGGGTGTGTAATAAACAACACTAAACATTTATTCATTTTTATTTATACAAGTAGTGCAAAATATTTTCTTAAAAATTGTTAATAATGTATTTTTATTGCTTATAACAGCCGTTACTGCGCATTCAAAAATGGCATTGAGTTGGTTAATGTTTGATTTAGATATTTCAAAAAATCCGTTAGCTCCAATCAATTCTGCTAACTGTTTTCCTTCAGATGTAGTCACGACCTGTACGCATCTTTGAATGTACTTGTCATGCCGAAGGTCTGTATGAGTAGCAACCAAAACTATCGGTACCCTCTTCCCGATATTTTTTTGAATCTCCGGAATCCAAAAAGTGTTCATCCGTTCATATGATTGCCTGTCTATCACACTGTAACAAAGGATGACTACCTTGCTCTTGCTGTACGATGCCGTACAAAGTTTCGAATATTCATGCTGAAAGAAAAATAGGATTGATAGACTTGTTATTTTTAATTATGCTTTTTTTCTTCGAAAAGACGTATGCAATTGAAATTAATAATTAAATTAATAATTACCTGTCCGGCTGTGTCCACAAGGTTTACTTTGTATCGCTTGTGTCCAAGAACAACGAAACCTAAAAGTGAAGAATAAACAATAAGGCTTTGTCGATCAGAGATAGCACACCATGCTGCCGTTGTCTATACATTTCATCACATGGAACACCAACAACCTATACATCTATTTCTTATTTTTGATTAAATACTTGGTTTTTAATCATTTCGGGTGAAATGTCGCTTGCGTGCCGTACTACTTATATCGTGACGTTTACAATGAGGCAGCAAAGGTTTACTATTTACAAAACAATGTAGATATTCATAAATATGCAACTATAGAATAGATAAATGGCCAATTGATGATTACCAAATACTTTGATAATGAGATACATACCTTTGATATTGTCATAAATTGTCGGGGAGTAAATTTCAGGAGGCTTGCACGTGACGTAAGACTTTAACAATGTGGTCTTTCCCACCATTGTTTCACCAACAATGCTACATCTGATACGGCTCCTCATTTTCCCAGATACATTTAGTATGAACATATATGTCATTTGTCTTTCTTTTTATGTAGAAGCTAGTTAACACGACATTTTCAAAAGCAGTTCATTGGTTGAGATGGATATGAATCACAATTAGGTATATGTAAAAGAGCCAATGAAATTCTGGAATACTTCAGTTATTGGATGTGCAAATGAAAACTTAATAGGAGAGCTATGAATTTAATAAGATGAAATATCATTGGGTGGAACTAGAAAGGAGGTAGTGTATGTCACCTTAAATGGTAGTTTTCCTGCCCAAGTAGGAGGTGTCGCTTCTCAAAATGGCAAAAACATGACTTCTTTTGGGGAAATTAGGCGCAATTCTCGTTTAGATCCGCGAAGGATAATCGTATATTATTCAAAGAAGCCAATGTGTATTAAATGTCATCGCGAATGACAGTAGCGAGTGACAGTAGACGTCAATAGTCTTTGAGCGCATGTGCATGGGTTGGTTGTAAGGTCCCACTCTTGAATATTTTACTTAATATATGGAGTCATCACCATTGCTGGTGAAGGACTGTAAAATTGAGGCCTATGCATGGCGCTTATGGCCTTTGAGCAGGGAGGGATCTTTATCGTGCCACACCTGCTGAGACACGAGACCTCGGTTTTTGAGGTTTCATCCGAAGGACCGCCCCATATGACAACCGATGACTTGTTCTAACCCAGATCCCCACAAATACATGTGGATGGATAAATACCCAAGATGGCATCATGAGAGTGCACGAGAGTACCTACATGTATAAAATACTTACATTTCCAATGTTTTCTTTTTACGGTTGATATCATTCTTTACAAATTGTGATCATAGCCATTTCCTAAACATAGCGCTGCGGTTGAAAATAATGCGCATAAGAATTGTGATAAATATAGTACGTCTACTCAAACAGCCATGAATGCAGAATGTGAATATAAGAATTTTTTATTTATGAAAATGCATGAGGGTACGAACTGCAACACTTCACGTCGGCATAATTTTCATGCCGCGTAATGCGTGGCAGTTCATACCCTCATATACATGTATTTACAAATTTTTTATTTTTTAATAAATGTGATACACTTCCGTGATATTGTTGTAGGCTATTGTAAACATACAGGTATATTTACTATATTGAAAAGAATGGAAACAAAATGTTATTAGAAGTACTCATTTCTTTGTGAAAGTGAAAAGTCAATATACTAGTGGCCTATCACGTTTTCTTGTAATGAACACATTATCACGTAGGTAAATAAAGGTGAACTTAACTGATTCTTTCAGCCAAAAGACGCAGCATGGGGATATATGGCTAGAGGGGTTTAACTAGCGAATAGTAATTTTTTTTTTACATAAAGGCCTAATAGTGACTTCACTGATTATACAAAGTTTCCCTGACTTCCATTGTTTACATGAATTAATGCATTATGCAAACAGTTTAGACAGGAATACCTCCAACCTCGTTTAGTCAGCGTCCAATTCAAGAAGGCTCTCCGCCAGTTTACTACGATTTTCATTTTACCAATTTTCTTTAAAATATTTCCACTCTTACAACTCATATTCCATCAGATAATGAAAGACAACTGAGATTTTGCCCTTGTTAGTATTCAGAATGGGGTCCAAAATTACCGATTTCTGATTTGTTTACCTTTATCCATGAGCTCTAAAAATAGAGTTCCTGGGGGAAATGTAATAATTTCTTACAAAAATAGATGTAACTACGAGAAAATTCTGAATTGATTAGCATTGTTTTATTAGTTATTCTATACAAACCAGTTACACTATACAGGTATACGTAATGAGGGTATTCATCATTCGTCTTAGGGGCGAGACAATACTGCAAAAAAATACTAATTTCATAAATATTCTCTACAACCGCACATCTGTAAGAAAAAGTAATTACATAGTCATGTAGAACAGGAAGGTCTCAACCTAAAGTGTACATTTCATTATCCCCGGGGTAGAGGTTCTGACGCCAGTAGAGTTGCAACGATTCACAAACTATTCGATTCGATTATTTTTAATTCGATTATTTGAATAGTAACTTGGTTATTTAACATTTACTTCCAATCACCATCAAACACAAACACTACTAATATGAAGGCCACATTTTATTGAATTTCAATTATCAAAAATTTAGAAAAAGAGCAAATTTTAAACATCCTTGACAAGATTGAGTTAACAAAATTATATAAGTAACTTAGACTTAAAAGAAATTTCCAGACGTTAGATATGTAATACCACAGAATCAGTACATGTAAATTAAACATAAATCATGTAAGCACAATATGATATTTTGACTCAAGAAGTTATTTAACCACTCAATGACACTCATTACAAGTTTGCAGCAATCCAATGGGAATAGTCAAAACAAAACAAGCATGTTTTCTAATCTTTTACTTCCTATCTAAATTCAAAATACTCTCACTCCTTGGATTTCAGTGACTTGGGAGGGTCTTTGAGGGCTGGATTTTCATCGCATTCCTCCATCTTGTTTGTTTTAGTGCCCAAAGTGTTGATTGGACGTTCTCTAGCCAATCAGAGGTGCCGTTGAAAAGGGAAAGGAAGTGAATAGATAACTTATACACATTTTATTCTTTTATATTGAACCGAACCGAATTTGCTCAGTTGTGAATCAAGATTCGATTTGCCTGAGAGAATCACGGTTTTCGATGCACCTCGGTGAATCATTGCACCTCTTGCTATTGATACTGAATTGAAACTAAATGAATATTTTGAAGGAGCAGATAGTCATTTATCAGAATTGTAAATTTCATTACCCCGGGGATGGGGTCAAAATGGTCATATATCGTCTACATCTGAATGACTGGAATCAAGAACTGCTCCGATTCACTATCACAGAAGGGTGATCTTCTATTCTGCTTAGGACCTCTTTTCTGGCTTTGATATTCTGTAAAACTATCAACACTTGCTCTGTTACTGCTACTATAAACTTAGATTGAATAGGGTCATGAGAGTTCACCGGTTGAGCAGAACCTGTTGCTACCCCACTGACCTCAGTTTGTTCGGTTTCCATATGTTGATCCCTCCGACTTCTAAGTCTTTTCCCGCCATATGAGACATTCATGTCAAGCTCTTCAGTTTCCACAGCTTTGTTCCATCGGCCGCTAGGTTTTTCTCTGCCAGATATGTCACTCATCTAAAATTTGTTTAAATACGAATTTATTTAAAAGTGATGTTTCCATGATAATCATAATAACCTCAAAAGTGTGCAGATTTCATTTTCTCCATATGTATGGGTCTATCGTTCAAGACCCAGAAATCGTCTGGTACCATCGAGGGTTGTTTGACATCCCTTCGAGAATGAGACGTCATTACTTGTGCAGTGACACTCAAGGTGATCTTGATCAAGTAAACGGAGTAATCCGTAGTCAAAATTTGTGTGTAAACAACGGCCTAACATGAGGCATGAAGCACGCCAGAGAGCATTTGACCCAATGACAGGTTTTATGTAAATTAAATCATTAAAACGACCACAGAACATGGGAAATGCTGATTTTAAGCGAGACTGTTCAAATTTCTGTGATGTCTTTTATTTCCAGTTCAGTGAGATATATCGAATATGAATTAAAATGACCATTGTTAAAAGATAAAACGTGGTCGATAAAACTAAATGTCGAGTTAAAGGCCACAGCAAGAAGTTTTTTCTTCTCATGTAAAAGTTTTTTTAATAAATGTGACACTGCACTTTATATAAATCTGGTCAATTATGACGAATACAGCTCATACTACTACATTTTAAATTGAAATGGAATTGAAAATGATTCACCCCTCTCCCCCAATTGTTGGCTGTTTTTAATTGAGCAAATACCTAGAGTAGTCTCCCTTCTAAAATGAGCATTATTATAAATTAATTGTAAAGGTATATAGAAGTTATTTGAAATGATCACTTCTACTCAAACTACATGTACATGCTAAAGTATCACTTTCGTTTGAAAAGCAAGTTTAATGTTTCAATTAGTTATAAGACACCCCCCCCCCCCCAATAATAAACGGGGGGGGGTATTACACACTTTTTAAAAAATATCTTCTCTAGAATGTTTGCAAACTGCAGTAAATATTTACGTGTCCCAGTAATTGTGCGCCTAAAAATAAAAGACTACCAGTATTCTATAATGTTTTGCGTCATATCCGTTTTTGTCAATTCTGATAAGATCGATATTTTAAAAAAATAAAAATACAATGTACCTACATACAATATATACAGAAAAAGTATCAATAGCTGTTGTGCCCATTCCGGAAATATTTGTTCCGTTTTTGTCCGGTTATGATTTTACATGTATTTTGTCATCAGCCATTTTTTCACGTTTTCGTTTCATCGTTCATACTCATGATACTCATCATTTTTACATGGCCAATTTCTCGTGTCACCACCATGTAAGTTCATATATATGTTAGAATATGTTTGTGTATCATGATATTTGATTCGTATCTCATTGTTTTCATTTCTTTCCTTCTTGATTTGATCATTTCTGTCATTGTTTACATTTTTCATGTTTCATTTCTTACCATCAATGTTCCATCTACATCGACTATTGTGTTTGTTTTTTATTCCCTGGACTATTGTGGTTAAACTAGCTGCATGCCAGCATAATAACTACATGTAAATCTCCTTAACACTAGCTGCGTCATGTGCATGAAAATCCCAACATTACAGTGTAGATACTTCATTGAAAATGTAACGAGATCTGTATTATATACTAGTAAGTATTTTTAATGATAATGGGAGGAGGGGGTAGTATCTCACGTTTACATTTAATTTGTAAATATTTGGCCAAACACCAAATCTAACTGTTTGTCTCCGATCTACTTTTCACATTTTCCTATCCGCATTAAAATTACATGTTACAAAATAATCAGTTTCATGCACTTTTTTTTTTTTTTTTTTTTTTTTTTTTTTTATAATTTTTTATTTTTGTACACATACCGGTATATCAGATATACAATAATATTATATCCAGAGAAGAAGGAAAAAAACGAAGAAAAAAACAAAGCATATGAGATGAAGGTATGTGTGGTTTGAGAAAGAAAGAAGAAGAGGAAGAGAGAGAAGTTAAGAAAACAGAAGGTTTGCATTGTATTTTTTCTGGTGGGCGGTAAATCTAGTACTGCCGACTCCCGACTCCCGATGGTCCCGGATTGCGATGTTTTAAAGATAATATTAAAACCGGTCAACAGATTTACTTCATACTTCTCGGGAACAATCTTTATGTCCAAATTGATTCACACAATTAAAAAAATCCCAATAACAATAAGTATAAATTCTTAAACTTGAAATGTCACCTACTCAAAAGCGGTAAATCTAGTACTGTGTTATAAATACAAAAACCGATTAAAAACATAATTTAAAAAGAAAAAACGATGTTGAATAAATATTTATGTTTCACTAGAAGTATTTCTTCTTTTTCACAGTTTTAATGATTCCAAAATATACTTCATTATTTCTTTATTGAACTCGTAGCATCTTGAGTTAATTAATTTACCATGGGCAACATTTAAATCGATGTTGATAAATTGTCCGAGTTTTATATGTGTTCGCCACCAGTGCACACATATAACGATGTAAATACCCAAATATAGCGAGTAAAGTGTGTATGAAATCGGCAAAATTGTGAGTAAATAATGTTTATATGGGTCGCTGTCTACAAACTGTTTGGGGATGTTATTCCTTTATACATCTGTAATTGGCGTCGTTTTTCTAAAATAAACAGTGCAATCATTATTTATTTTTGGATTAGACAAATTATGATACGTTAAATTGTTGACAACTAGGCCCTATGCCAAGCTATTGTCACGCGTGCATTTCGGAAAGAAAGAAAAAGACAACACACACACACAAATCAATAAAAACTATTCAAATTTAAAGTGGTAATCACATTATTTTATTTTGATAAAGCAATCTTATTACTATTTTTGAATTGTGATCTGCATGTCTTTAGGAAGTACGAAGTGGGAGCACGGCATTATAGCCTACTGACGCACTCAAGATGTTACGAGTTCAATAAAGAAATAATTTTATAATTCAATTTAAAGTTAGGAAATACAATATTCTATTATTTGTATAATTAAAAGTTCAATTATTTTGTATCTTTATTTTTTGTTGTTGTAAATCTACCAGTTGGTAGAAGTTACATTGTATCGTCGATATATGTTGTTACAAGGTGAAGGTCAGTTGATCCGAGTGTGTATTGAATTTGAAGAGCAAAACAGAATGTATGCTATAGGCCTACCAGTGCTTATAGCTTCGATATATCCATTTTCTCGCAGTTTATCAGGGTCTCTGTCCAAGCGATGTTTGAAAAGGTGACTGGGTGTGTGTTTTTAAGGTAAAGTTCTAGTTCTTGCTCCAACAAAAAAATTATCCACGTCTTTTTTCTCGTACCTTCCTTCGAAAAATTGAAAAATACTCAGTCTAAATCCTTTCTACCGACAACTAGTACACCCGAGCACGGCACAAAACATCTTAATGCATTATTATTTACAAGCCGTTAACGTGACAATTGGTTTTTTGTCGATTAAATCTAATCTGTTTATGAAATGGCTAATAGATGTTTTCAAACCCAAGGGCGCATATGACGTCACACAAAATGGCGCGTAAACTAGCGAAAGAAAATATGCATATCGCAAGATTTGAATTTCATCGCTTTCAAACTCGAAAACTACGCAAACTATTTCATTTAAAACACATTTAAAGTAGTTTTAGGCATAAAAAGAGTTAATTTTGCTGAAAAAATGAAAAAGTTTAAAAACATGCGTTGTGTCCTTTAACCTGTTCCCTGAAGTGACACACAGTACATTCATACTTGCTGCATTTTTCAGACTATATCTACTGATTTCTCGATTAAATGATAGCTTGTTTATTTACCTCTACCAATTTTGCAACACACTTCGCTTGAAAATTTTTGTCAGAAACCTTCCTTGGATCAACTCCCATTTGATTAGATCTCTTCATCCTGGAGAATCTCTGTAAACGTCTAGAAAGTAGGGTGGGCGGTAAATCTAGTACTGACGACTCCCGACTCCCGATGGTCCCGGATTGCGATGTTTTAAAGATAATATTAAAACCGGTCAACAGAATTACTTCATACTTCTCGGGAACAATCTTTATGTCCAAATTGATTCACACAATTAAAAAAATCCCAATAACAATAAGTTTAAATTCTTAAACTTGAAATGTCACCTACTCAAAAGCGGTAAATCTAGTACTGTGTTATAAATACAAAAACCGATTAAAAACATAATTTAAAAAGAAAAAACGATGTTGAATAAATATTTATGTTTCACTAGAAGTATTTCTTCTTTTTCACAGTTTTAATGATTCCAAAATATACATGTAGGCCTATATAGTGTACTGCCGACTCCCGATGGTCCTGGATTGTTTATAGATATTTATCAAAACCGACCAACAGAATAACTTCATTCTTCTCGGGAACAATATTTATGTCCAAATTGATCCACACAATAAAAAAACCCCAATGATATATAGATAAATTCTTAAACTTGAAATGTTGCCTCCTCAAAAGTGGTCATTTATAACAAATTTTCCACTTCGGATGAAAGTGAAAACCTTTACATAGCAAATTAGTTTAATTACCATCTGATGCGAGGCAAACCGCATTGCCTATAAATTTTGAACAACAAATCCTAGGTGTAATAAATTTTTCGGGGGGTGTTGGGAGGGTGTTAATGGGAACAAATCAATAAAAAAAAAAAAAAATGACATTTCGAAATTCCAAGGGGTGTTCTATTATTTAAGAGAAAATCTATTATTTAAAAATATTATATATTTGTATCTAAAATCAAATGTTTTTATTATATTTTCTAAACTTGGGTTTGAATTTTCTTTCTTCCCCAGCAAAACAATATCTAATAAGAATTTTGAAGGACCAATTTTACATGTACATAAAGAAATTAATTTATCTTTTAGTTTTGTCAGCCAAGTTTAATAGTTCCAGAACAACAAGAAGTAGCGATAGTGGCATTTTATATTTACCAAAAGTTCGAACTGAATATTATAAACGGTCTTTTAAGGTATCCTCCACAATTTTATGGAATCAGTTGCCTGAGTCTGTCAGAAGCTGTGGTTCTATTACCTCTATTAAATCAGCATATGATATTTGCAGCATTATTACTCAAATAAGTGATATATAGATATGCTGTATATGGTTTTTTTTGGGGGGGGGGGGTTCCCCAGTGATATCGTGTGTATATTTTATGTATATATTTTATATTATGTTATCTATTTTTCTATTCTCTCATTCATTTGTCTGTCTGAATATGTTTTATTCAGGACCACAATGTAAACTAGTCATTTGTACTAATTGTGCTATCCTGTCTAAATAAAAGAATTTATTATTACTATTATCTTGATTTTCTAATGATTAAAATTTACACATATTAAGGCTCAGAATTTGTTATATAACTGTTAATTAAATAATCAAAACATTGTTAAAAATCATATATCAACAAAATCATGTACATTTTGAATATTTTCTGTTATTATAAAAAAGAATTAGATACCGTATCTTTTATTTTTATTCTTAAATAGAATTATTTTTTGCGATAAATAAACGTACATTGAACCAAAATAGAACACATGATTTAGTACTTTTGACTTTAAAAAACCCCTTAACAAATAGAACAATATGTAAAATAGAATATTTCTTCAAGACAATTAGTAATAAATGTGTAATTAGAATTCATCAAATTAAATTTAATTTGTAATGAGGGCTCTGCGGTAGAACTACGTCCACGTCGTAGAATCGGGGAAAACACATAATTTATGTGGCTTAGAGTTCTGCCATAATTTAGAAACACAAAGAATGCCTAATAATAGTAAATTTGATTAAATTTTAAAAGTAATTTGTTTCCGTTATAATGGTAATTTTCTTTGGATCATATTAATTGTGTTATGAGCTATGTTTGTTAACCGTACCTGTATCGGTGTCCGTTTTCGGTTTTTGTATTTATAACACAGTACTAGATTTACCGCTTTTGAGTAGGTGACATTTCAAGTTTAAGAATTTATACTTATTATTATTGGGTTTTTTTTTAATTGTGAGAATCAATTTGGACATAAAAATTGTTCCCGAGAAGTATGAAGTAATTCTGTTGACCGGTTTTAATATTATCTTTAAAACATCGCAATCCGGGACCATCGGGAGTCGGGAGTACTAGATTTACCGCCTACCATTTTTTCTACATGTGTAACCGAGCAGCAAGGAAAGTCTTCATTCATATGTTGTTTATTTTTGTAGAAATATATAAGTATAAGGCATTGACCTATAAGCAAAACAAATAACAATTGTATTAGACAAAAAGTACAAGTTCATAATTTAGATAAACTGTTCACAATAAGTTACCAATAATACAGCATACACTTATAATAAAAAAATATGTTCTGTAAGAAATTGACCTTTGAACTTACAAACAAATTCTGAAAATATACTTAGACAACTTTAACTGCAAAAATACAAACGTTGGAATTAAGAATAAGAGTCATATGCAAAAATATTGTAGTAAAGTAAGACCTAAGTAAATATGATTCTTAAGTACCACAAGATGCACCTGATGAAAGCTGGACAGCTAGATCTTCGAAGTAAAATGTACACCGCTCTGATTTACGACGATGGTGAAGATTTATAGTGCAGACTGCCCAGTAGGGGCCCTGCTGGACTTGGTTTGTTGCGGCGAGGCGACGATGGTGGTTGACCCTCGGATCCCCTGGAAACGGGGACGGGTCTTGAAGATCCGGGAATGGTTACCGTATATACTCGCCTATAAGTCGGTCCGCCTATAAGTCGGTTGTATTTTTTAAGGTTATTTTGTAGGAATTTGCCATTGACCCGCTTATAAGTCGGTACAAGTTTTTTGTCAGAATGGGTTGACAATTTCAAGTCAATGCTCTAGTGTTTTTACCTATGTTTCAAAAATTATTTTGAGAAATTAATAATTATGAGGTGCTCAATATCCAAGCCATATTTGTTTGGGGTTTAAACGCAACCCTTGATCTATTATGGGCAATGATCCCTAGTTTATCTAAGCAATTATGTTCTCCCAATTACTAGTACCTGACACCGTGTTTACTTAGTGGCACGCGCCTCGCAAAAACTGTTATGGTGGGATTCAGGTATAATTCATTGTATCAACACTAGAGTTTTTAAGAGTCAAGAATGATGATCTAAATTATCTGTTAACAATATTCAATCTTTTATGAAATATATTTCAGCCGGTATACATATGAATATTTCAATATTAAATCGGGTTCGTAATTCAATTTTACCGATAAACGATAGATTAGTTGAATTGAAAATATTAGTTACCGGTATGTAAATAATCTTTAACTAGATAAAAATATGTAAATACTTGTACTTTATACATAATTTTAAAATACATAAACAATACAATATCTCTAGAATTTGTGAACAATAATCATTTGTGTGGTAGTCCACGATAATCGTCGAAGTTGTTTAAAAACCACTACGCCGCCAAGAAAAATACCAATCTTCTTAGGACGCGCCTATAAGTCGGACATAGAGTTTTGGACCAAAATTTGACTCCCAAAAATCCGCCTTATAGGCGAGTATATACGGTAGATCCTCCAGAAGGTGGCGGATGGGTCCATCTCCTCTTTCTAGAGTCGATCGCCCACGGATCCCCACAGTATAGTCGGGGGAAGGGCTTCTTGAAGGTAGCTTGCTATTCTTCATCTGTGGTCGATCGACCCTCGGATCTCCCTCAGTAAAATCGGGGAGACGTTCTTCTTGAAGACTGTGTTCAGGATGAGGCCAAGGAGGTACGGAGGGAGCACCCCATCGGATCCAGTGCAGAAACCCACCAGCTCTGTGCTTGAATGTGTCTAAATAATTTAGATAGTCGCCTAAATTTCCTTAGTTACTTGCCGAAAGCAGAATAGTTGTGTGTGTGCAAATGTATTTATGGCCGAAAGTGTTAACGTGGAGTTGACCAAGCTCGCATGTCCATGACTTTATGATAAAGCCATAGAAGACGCATTAGACCACTGTTTTTAATAGATAATTGGCCTCTAGCACCGATGCGTTATTGTATAAAGAATTACTTGATAAATTTAAGTGTATGTGTGTCTAATTTAAACTATAATACAGAAAACTTTACACCCTATTAAGGAGCATACGCTTATTGATAATATAGGGAATCGGATTCTGAATCCTATATTTAATCCAGGATATGCCTGAGTATATTAAAATAGTTTAATAGGCCTAATTGAGAAGAGACCACTGACCTTCCGAAAATAAACTGGCAAAACTTTCTCACTTACCGCCGCGAGAGGGATTCGAACTCGCGTCGACAGATGTGAGAGGCCGTGTAGTTTTAAGCTCGATGCTCTAATCACTCGGCCACTGAGGAATTTAATGTACATGATTGGTGACTAAATAGATAAATGTACTGTGGATCTTAATTTAAATACTGTATTTTCAGACTATCATGGTGTTGCCAGGATGCACACCCTCACTTAAACCCAACAAATTGAGCTCATTAGAAGATATTTTCGACAACGATACACTAATTAAGAGATTAGCCAACTGATGTGCACGTGGACAGTTCATGTAGGAAGAATAAATAAATCTCATTTGAAACGTATATTGAAAAAGATGGGGTTGAAGCGAGGTCCTGATGACGTTGATCTTTTTAACGGAGTGAATGCAATTTTGGATATTACGGAAAACAGCGGACAATGTCTAGTATACAGAAACATTTGGAAACGATTTATCACCGATTCCGGTTTCGTAATTCAATGGATAAAAGTCATGAAACTTATGCGTGTAATAGATCCAAACGGAGTAAAAAGACGGAAACAACGACGATTACTTAGGCGTCAGTATGCTATACCTGGACCAAATTTTATTTGGCACATCGATAGGCACGACGAGTTGAAACCCTTTGGGTTTGCAAATACATGGCGCAAATGATGGCTTCTCCCGAAGAATGCTGTGGCTTGAAGTTGGACCCAGCAACAACAACCCCAAAATATTTACCAGATATTTTGAGAAACCGTGCAACTGTACATTATGTATGATTTTGCATAAAAATAGTGTACTTTATGAATAAAAAAGTAAAACTATCATAATTCACAATTTATTGTGATCAAAGCATACATGTACATGTACATCTTGGGTGTTAAAATAAGATACACCTTAACAAAGTAATTGGAGTTTGCGAACAATAACAATTTTTGTTAGCTATGTAAATAATAATAAAACATGGGGTCCATGGGTCGCATCTCTCACCTGAATTACTTTGGGACACCTGTTCTTCAATACAAGAATGTCATTCTCTTTAGTGTTGACCCAATTTGTAACCCTACCCGAACTCTCAGGAGTCTTTGAATCCAAAGAACTTAGGGGCGGCTTCAATATCAATGGCTAACTTAAACTTGCTGTTAAGAAATTATTTAAAATTTGATCCCCTTAAGACCATATACTGAGATTAGACTAAAGTCTGAATTTCGATTTCAATTAACGTTTGAAATAATTCAATTTTGATAAACCAATAAAATTTTCAGTATATGTTTGATCATTTGTTCGTTTGGTTTTATTTGATAAACCAGCAGTGTAATCAAAATTTTGCCTCAAGTCAACTCTCAATTTTTGGTCTTGAGGCCTAATTATCTCCCTCATCCTAACACATGGTCTTTTATGAGCAAACTGAAACAAGAGGACCATGGTCCACATTGCTCGCCTGAGTCACCTTGGACCATATTTAAAGATTTTCCCTATATATTCACATGTAAAACTTTTGATCCCTTATTGTGGCCCCAACCTACCCCCGGGGCCATGATGTCAACAAACTTGAATCTGCACTATGTCAGGAAGTTTTCATGTAAATGTAAACTTTTCTGGCCCAGTGGTTCTTGAGAAGATTTTCCCTATATATTTGTATGTAAAACTTTGATTCCCTATTGTGGCCCCACCCTACCCCAGGGGCAGTGATGTTAACAAACTTGAATCTGCATTACGTCGAAAAGCTTTCTTGTAAATGTAAACTTCTCTGGCCCAATGGTTCTTGAGAAGATTTTCAAATGGCCCCACCCCCATATTTTAGTCATCCCCCCTTTGAAAGGGGCATGGCCCTTCATATGAACAATCTTGAAAGTCCTTCACCCAAGGATGCTTTTTGCCAAGTTCGATTGAAATTTGCCAAGTGGTTCTGGAGAAGAAGTCGAAAATGTTAAACGTTTGCACACAGACGACAAACTAAAGGTCATCAGGAAAGCTCACTTGAGCTATCAGCTCAGGTGAACTAACAACCAAATTTTTTTGTTTTTGTTTTTTCTGTTCATTGAAGTTTCATAGGAGAATCTTAGCCTGAAAACACCTGCAACACTTCTTCTGCTGTTGAGCATAGGATTTTGTCATAATTAACATATCTTTGAAAAAAGTCCATTTATTTGTTTGGAACACCAATGACATTGCTACATGTATTTGGAATGGGGGATCTTTTCTTTAGAGTTTCTTTCTTATGACACCGACTCTGTCAAGTTCAGCATCTACTGACCATGCATCTTGTTCCATCGTAAATTCCTCCATAGTAATAGCAAGTGACCAAATGTCTGACGTAATACAAATGTCTGACGTAATACAAATGTCTGAGGTAATACAAATGTATGACGTAATACAAATGTATGACGTAATACAAATGTATGACGTAATACAAATGCCTGACGTAAATGTCTGACGTAATACAAATGTCTGAGGTAATACAAATGTCTGACGTAATACAAATGTCTGACGTAATACAAATGTCTGACGTAATACAAATCTTTTCATTGTAAAGCAAACACTCTGGAGCCATATAGGAAGGTGTTCCGAAGGCAGTATTCATTTACGTAGTACACATACTGGCATCTAGAGCGTTCGCCCCGCATGCGGATTTGTGTTCAGGCCATACGTTTCTTGGTTTCCTGGTCAAAAATAGCATCTTTCATAATACAACCGTCAATATATTCATGCACAAGATAGATCGTAGATGGAGCTCTAGCTGCTCTAAGGAATAGGACAATGTTGCGGTGACGTATCTTTGAGCTGATTCCTTTTGGCTATTGTCAATGCCTTTACTGCAACAACCGATCCTGCCCATTTTCCTTTGTATACCGTTCCAAATGATCCGGACCCTAACACAATTGAATAATTTATATTCATTTACTTTTACTTCTGGAACAGATGATTCTGTTTTAGCCTTCTTTGAATTTGGAATGTCAACTGCAACATTTGTATCAGTGGACTCTGGCAATGATATACTCACTGACATTGTTTTATCAACTTCTGTAGTAATGGTGTCCTTGTCTTCAAAAGTCAAACATGCACCTTCAGAAATAGAAATTATTTGAAAAGATTTTGACATTTGCTTTACATTGGCATAGGATACTTGGCATGCATACATTCTATATTCTTTCACAATGTAAATACTGCTTTCCCCTTTATCCACTGGGATATTGTCTTTAAACCATTCATATTTAGCATTTTGTGAAGGTACAGCTACAATTCCAAGCACACATTTATCTCCTTCATAACCCCAGATCTCAATTGGTTCATGAATTATGATGCCTTCTATGTTTCCAGTTTTATTGGACGATGGAAAGGTGATTTGCTTTTCCAAAATCCCATTATTGCTCTCAAAAGAACAATTTAAATAACACTTCTGACGTATTCTGAAATCCATGCAAGCAAGGGTTGTAGTCATCATCATCATCTACATTATCAGAAAACGGATGTTATATTTTGGCACTGTGAAATGGAATGACATTTAATCAAACGTTTCTCACTGTCATACTTAGAAATATTTTCATGTGCATATTGGATACTTATGGTTTGTTTATCACAGACAACACCAGACAAATTAATTGGCACATGGTGTGGATCAGAAAATGATTTCATTTCAAGCTCATCTACTTTAGAAGTTTCTTGGTTGTGCACAGAAGAAGCTCTTGCGTATCGAATCAGTTGAGAGATATAAACTCCATATGCAGGTGACAGTGGAATATTGCTACATAAATATGGGAAGCTGACAATGAAGAAGCTGAAATCATTCTGTTTTTCATAAAGTTGAGTTGTTACTTTGCCGTTAATATCTACTTTCAATTCTGCCATAAACCTTGGCTCAAGTCGATAATTAACATAAAGATGTTCGCATAAGCGGCGACCTAATATAAGCTTGAAATGCAGTAGAACACCATCTTAAACTATTGATTTCATATCTAAGAACCCTTTATCGATCTGCCTTTGTTGCTGCCCCTATTCTAAAAAGCTTGTAATACATGCTATCTAGGGCTATAGCGGCAATGAACCATCAAAAATTGCTGATAAATGATATCTTGCAAACAATCCAAAATGACAAAGCAAGGGTCCGTTAAAATTTGGTCTCACTTGCTTAAAATTAGCCATAAGAGGGCAAATGAATGAACCATAACAAATTAGTACCACGTGACCCCCTTCCCAATTGATTGATCAATTTTGGCACCTAGGCAAGAAGCACAATAATTTGCGTTTCCGAATGCCCACATCAACTACTCCGAGAATGGTGTACCGGCTGTTACCTGTCGATAAAGCAAATTATCCAACCCTTAAAATATCCCTTGTGGATCCGTGTTAGAATAAGTCCTCAGTACCCTTTGTTTGTCATAAAAGCGACTAAATGGGGCAGACTTACAAATGAGACCGCAGAAACTAAGACCGCATTACAGCAGGTGTGGCACGATAAAGATCCATCCCTGCTCAAAGGCCACAAGCGCCGAATGTATTTGCCAATATACAAACACCCATCCCTGAAAAAGGCCAGAGCATAAGCTGTGTATTTTAACTTCGTGTCATAGAGACTGGAATACACAGTTACTCATATAAACATTACAGTTAGATTTTTTTTGGAACTGGTAACCTAGTATCCACCCTAGACGTCCTAAACCTTTCAGAGCTTTGAATCTGTTGGTTGCATCATGGACTCCTCCTACCCAATAGCCACTGCATAGGCTCTAACTGTGTGTTCAGCACAACTATAAGTGAGAGGTAGGCATTAAGTGAACAATTTGTTCGAGTGATCGAGGCCAGATAATAGCTGCCTTTGTCAGACCCATAAACTAGCCCTGTTATGTACATACATGTATATGTTGCTTCAACATAACTTTTCATCAAACTACTAGAATAACTAGAGCTAACGCTTTTCAACTACTGGAATTAAAATTTTGTTTTGGGGAATCTCGATGACTACTTCTAATCCCAGAAACACTTAACGGGTATCTGGAACCCAAGTTTGTCTATTGCTAATAATCATTTAAAATAAAACCGTCCAAATAGTGTTCTATCGTACCCAAACTATACTTTTTCTGTACCCACTCACTGGAGAAACAATGAAGACTTCAAAAATTGAACTGGAAATGGAGCATCCCATGCCATGGGTAAGCACTTGGATTCATAAATCTTTTAGCTTAAAGTACCCATGATTTATTGGAAGTAATTCAAATGCACTTTGATATGAACTTTACCCAACTTTGTACCGAGACCCAGTTGCCATGCCCTGACCCCCAGCAATGTACATCACCAATGATTCCGTGTGAATATTCAACCGACTAGGATATGCGTCGGAACTGATCATCGTAAAGTCTTCACCCGTAGGAACTACTATCCCCAGTCCGTAACATCATGCATATACATGTATTTTAATCCTTCATCAGTACCATGGACAGGTCTAGATTTTTGCTTTGATAGCCTAATTATCATCATGATCTATTCTAATGCAAATTGTATGGTATCAACTGGTATCCGCCCACTACCGTGTACTCATACATTTGTAGTACCTGTCTGCACATTTGAATGGCCAGGTTTTGCTGTCGAAATACATAGACTGTCGTCAACCGGTTCCTGTTCGGCCTCCCTGGTCTGACCTCTAATTCGTCTCGATCGTTCTAACTGGCGGCATACTCCCACAAATTTAAACAAAAATATTTCAATCTAATAGAACAAATATAAGGGGAGCGTTATATGATTATTATATATATATATATATATATAAACCATTCAAATGACTAGTTCTATGCATTTTGCTTCGAAAAAATATACAAACACAATCATTCTTACTGGGAAAGAAGTTTAGCAAAAAGTGTTCTTAACTAACAAATATTATTTCAAATTCCTCCGCTCTAAAACTTTACCGACCTTCTTGAATGCTGCAGAAAGGGAAAAAAAAAAAGGGGGGGTGGTGGTAAATGTTGTTTCCGACCACTGTGGCCATTATCTGCCAAACAATAAATTGTTAAACGCTTACATATTGCATTTCATCTTAAGAATCCATGAGGAAGAATATCGTATAATCCCCAATAGTTTTGGGAAAGCTGAATTTATGATTTAATGCAGTCTTAGATCAATTTATTACTTCAATGAAGGACACCCCCTTCCCGAGACCAACGACCTGACACATCGATGTTCTTCATTTTTTCCGTGATTGTAGAAGTCACTGTTACGACTTTTTGTAATAATTTATTAACAGTTACTGATATGTAGAAACACATGGATAAACACAAAAAAGTTTTTATTTTCGTTGAACATGTTTTGTCAGTGATGAAACAGATCTGGAAAGTAAGTAATAAGCTTACGTCGAAAACTAATGAAACAGGGTTGGTTAGTACTGATTATCACAAGCAAAACACCAAAACTCCTGGCTTAGATTCATCCATTTATTTATCGATGGAATCTGATGCTGATATATACACTTAGAATGTATCTTTTCGACCCTATAACAAATAAAACATACATAAATATCATTTCATAATAATATACATTATATCATGCATACATTATCAGTCACAATGAAATGATTTGACATTAAGAGTTTTATCCCTTAATCTAGATAATCTATAAATATGTAAATTTATGCTTACATCACAATATTTCATTATGAGTACTATGAAACTAATAAATGTCATAATATATATAATAGGCAATATATTCCATTACCTCTCTATGGGACAGAGCCCAGTGCATATACTAGCTAACTGATTTAATATTAACTGGATGTTCCAGAAATAAATCCGTCAATAAAAATACATACTCTTAGGACCATTATTTGTTTTATCAGTATAAAACCACTTATTCCAAATCCTTTGACTTTAATATAAATTACAAGGTTTTACTTTTATTTGATAATCTAAACTTGCACCGTTCTTTCAAAGTAAAATTAATTATACAGACATGTTAATAGAGAATTTAATACTTACTGTCCAGTCCGTAAGGTCTAAAATATCTTTAACATGTCTTGTCAGCAAACTAGAACTTTTTGTCAATTTGCTACTTCAAAATCTCTGGTAAAAGTCCCTGAATAAAAGTCACAAGAACCAATGAAAGTTCAATACAAGCCCTTTAAACTTGACCACATGACCACAGACTTTTATGGGGTGGATTTATAAGTAAAAACGTGAACATTTTGCATGTCACTACTACACAATATGTCTGATATCGAATGGTCCGGGACTTTTCTGAGAAGTTTGCACCTTATAACTTATAAAGTTAAAACATTGTACCGAAATTAGGTTGTACACTACCTGACAATGTCCAAGACTCAATGGCTGAGTGGTTAGAACATCGCGCTCAAAATCACACAGCCTCTCGCCTCAGTCGGCGCGACTCCGAATCCCGCTCGCGCCGGCAAGTTATTATCATTATACAAAATTTATAAAGCGCTCAATATAATATAAAATTACTCTAAAGCGCTACATACATAAAACAATTATAAACAAAAGAACATAAAACAGAGCTTAAAAATGCCAAGTTAAATAAGGGTACCTGTAAAGTGCGAAACGAAACGAAATCTACCAAAACGATACCCACCGAAACGAAACAAACCCCACCGAAATGAAACGAAACAGATTATAATAATTAACAAGAAGTACTGTGAGCAATGCTCACTAAGAATACCCCCCGCTTACCCCAATCTCCCAAAGGGTGTTGGTAATAGGTATAAACTACCTCTTTTCTGAGTGTAAAAAACAAATGGCATGACAAACCGAACCCTATTGCTACTTCGATGTCCAGTGCGCGTGACCTTTGACCTTTTGACCCCAAAATTGATAGGGAACATCTTCATCCCATGGGTAGTCCATATGTATGATATGGTGATTGTAGGTGGAAAGGATAACGCTTTAGAGCCAGGAAACCATATTGCTACTTCGATGTACAGTGTGCTCGACCTTTGACCTTTTGACCCCAAAATCGATAGGGAACATCTTCATCCCATGGGTAGTCCATATATATGATATGGTGACGGTAGGTGGAAAGGATAATGCTTTAGAGCCCGGAAACCATTGCGTCTACAGACGGACGGACAGACAGACAGACGGACAACCCGATTCCAGTATACCCCTCCCCCCCCCCCCCCCACAACTTGTTGCGGGGGGTATAAAAATGGTAACTATCTTAGGCCCCTGTGAAAGTTACCACATATATAGCAAATAAAATTCGCCCCCCCCCCCCCCCCCCTTTGATGTAGGCTTTCGGCTTGACTGATACAAAGTTCTAAAAGTTTGAAGAGGGGTGAGTAAGCACAAAGTACATATCCAAAGTTGATTAAATACCATGTGCAATTAGTTTCGGATCCATAAATTTCAGAACGGAGTGTTACTGTCTCAGGTCAGAGGTCCGGGGAAACACACTAAACGAGAAGTGGGGTCGCCGGCGTTGGATCCGTCTTTGGGCATAAATATAAATTTCAGTATTTTTTGCTCTAAAGACAAATCTATGTATACATGTGGATATTGTGTATTTGTATGTAGTATATCAAACGATGGATTCTGAGCATGTTCTCTCGTTCTCTTTGTAATTTCTGCTTCCCTTGTTCATAAACCTTTTGATTTTACAAAATGCTGACATTGCATAAAAAATCCGTTTTCCGTCCCGTTTTTAATTCCCCGTCTGAGCAACACCCCAAATGTATAGAGTTATCTTTAGACTCACTACATATCAATAATAATTGTTAATAATACATGTATATATATCTTACCGAGTCCCCGAGGGTCTCTACAGCCCAGTAGCTAAGTACTTCGTTACTAGCTTGAAAATACGGATGTATATTTAATTGCTGTTATAAAATTTAGAAATTCATTTCAAAATTAAGGATTATCTCTCTCATGCATAGCTCTTATCCTTGGACGAATTTGGCTCCACTTTTTTGGCACGCTGGTTTTGGCTATATTTAACTATAAAACTTCATAGTTATTTCGGATTTCAAACATTTCGGTTGAGCATCACTAAAGAGACATTATTTGTCGAAACGCGCATCTGGTGCATCAAAATTGGTACCGTATAAGTTTTACATTCATATAATATGGTGTACTATTCAATTTTTTCATTATTGAAATTACTCATACCTCAGCAGTTAGAGATAAAATAAGAGGTTAAGAGCTCTTCCTGCTTTCAACTTCCTCAGACACCAGCTTCTTCAAACAATGTATCTATGCCCAAAGGCGGATCCAACGTCGGCGACACCACCCCTCGTTTAGTGTGTTTCCCCAGACCTCTGAGACTGTAACCCTCTGTTCTGAAATGTATGGATCCAAAACTAATTGCACGTGGTATTTAATCAACTTCGGATATGTATTTTGTGCTTAATCACCCCCCACCTTCCAACTTTTAAAATTTTGTATCAGTGAAGCCGAAAACCTACATCAAAGGGGAGACGAATTCTATTTATATGTGGTAACTTTCACAGGAGCCTAAGATACCATTTTTAATCATCATAATTAAAAGAGTTCGGCTATACAATCTGTTTTGGTAGATTTCGTTTCGTTTCGGTAGATTTTGTTTCGTTTCGCACTTTACAAATAACGCTTAAGAATATACTTATAACTTTAAAAGGACTAGCAATGTTCACATGTAAAATTGCTGTGTTGTCCATTGTATAGTCAATTTAAGAATGAGCAACTTTAAATAAACACTAAGAAGAATCTGGATAAGCAACGGTCAAAAGGTAAGTTTTTAATAACCTTTTAAAATGAAAAAGTTTCCAATGTACCTAGGAAAGAGACCACCGATCTTCCGAAAGTAAACTTGGAAACTTTCTCATTACCGGAGCGAGCGGGATTCGAACCCGTGCCGACCAGAGGTGAGAGGCCGTGTGATTTTGAGCGCAATGCTCTAACCACTCTGCCACGGAGGCCCCGGCTAAAGGCATTAGATGTCCAGCGACCAGAGGCCTGTATAGCTTGCTCTGAGTGCCTCTGTTGAGCCATCATTGTAGATGCGCCTATTCTGAAAGAATGATTGAATGTTGTTTAACGTCCCTCTCGAGAATATTTCACTCATATGGTGAAGGGCTGCAAATTTTAGGCCTATGCTCGACTCTTATTGACATTGAGCAGGGAGGAATCTTTATCGTGCCACACCTGCTGTGACACGGGACCTCGGTTTTTGCGGTCTCATCTGAAGGACCGCCCCATTTAGTCGATAAGTGGGTAAGATAAGTGAGTTAACATTCGCCAACCGCCATCCCCTTTTGGTACCACACCAATTGGAGATACAAGAAGGTTCGGGATTGGTGGATCTAAAAAAGGACATATCATGCGGCCCTAAGTTATCTCTTTGTGTATCTTGGCCTTTAAAATATCACTGTGCTGATTTGCCGATACCAAATTATTGGAAAAAATAGGAGTTCTGGGCCCTGTATATAATAATCTAAAACCCTGTTTGAATTTTAGCAGCTAGTCTGTCTGGGTAGTCTTGAACATACTGGAGTATTGACTATTTTTTTTTGTGGTTGGTTGGACAATATTTATTTGAAAATTCAACACAATGCAGTATAGTCATTAAGCATAATACTGAGTGGATTCAACACAATGTACATATCATAACAGTATACGAGAGAGAGAGAGAGAGAGAGAGAGAGAGAGAGAGAGAATAAGGTTGTCATGGTTGGAAAGTAAATATAAGGCTGTCATAAATTGGAGGTAATTAAATAAGAGTTGTCATAGTTAGAAGCATTGAGATTATATACAAGATACATCCTCAGTGTCAAGAATTCAAATAGTCAGGGTCGGTATGTTTTGTTGTAAAATGCTATCAGTGCTTTATATTCAGAATATTTGTCCAAGTTTCCCATTTCTTTTTTAAATCTTCGAGTTTACAGTTTTTTGTAGCCATATATTTCAATGTTGAAATGTGTGTTTTGATATCTATAAGTAATTCGTGAATAGATAGTTTTTCATTCAAACAGCACTTCCTATAAATATATGATTATTATTACTATTATATTATTATTATTATTATATTTTTATTATGATTTAAAAATCAGAAAGATTAAGTATGTTCCACTGGTTTTAGGATCGAGGTTTAGTCCAAAGATAAATGTTAATGGATTTCTTGGAATAACAATTCCCCTTGTCTGACAATACTCATAGAATATATTGATTAAGTCTTGAACAACAGGACACTCCCAAAGTATATGACAAATTGTCTCTTCATATGTATTACAAAAGCTACATAATTTACTTTCTTTCAATCCTATTTAAAACAAAAAGGTATTAGTTGTTAGTATATGATGGTTGATTCTAAACTGTAGCCATTGTAGTTTGGTACTCTTAGTATTGATGAAGAGAGTTAGTGATTACCGGGGATTTTCCCTGAGACCACACGCCTATTGTTGCTTATTATGTCTAATGTGCTGTCCTGGGGTATTAGTGTTGAATTGTTGGAGGTGACCTGGTTTGGATGTTGAAGCAAAAAGACCTAAACCATTGTCCTGGGTAGTTTGCTGTGCACGTGTTGATTGGATGCATGCTGTTACATTTAATGCATTTGTATGCATAAGGGCAATTAGGTCTCAAGCATGAGCTTTTGTAGTTTTTGTAACATTTTCCACCCTTGGGCATGGGGGTGGGTATGTAGTGGGTGTCGTGTAGAACATCCACAATTCAGTGTCAACTTCACCCCAATTTTGCATTGGATTAATGATGCCCTAAGACAAAATCGCTCACCATAGTTGACCCAGCCCTGTGACCGTTGTGCACCTAGCCTAATGTTATGCATGTATTTCAACAGCTGCTGACCCAGCCCTGTGACCGTTGTGCACCTAGCCTAATGTCATGCATGTATCTCAACAGCTGCTGAACTTTTTCGGGATGTGCAGCTGAATAAATACTCATAAAAATAATGAAGGCATCTGTCCACTTGTCTATGTTATGGATTTTTTGTTGTGGTTTAGGTTGGGTTACCAGTTGGCCACTGGGATGAATAGTAATATGCAGAGTGGATGAGATTTGTGTTTGGTTCGGGTCTATAACTTGTAACGTGCCTAGATTAATAAATTTTCCAGATATATTTTTATCCCTGGTATTGGCATCTACATAATAACAAAAAAAAAAAAAAAAACCAAAAAAAAAAAAACCCAACTGGGTTGACCCAACTGACATTGGCATGGAAGCCTCAAATGAATTAATGGAGGTTACATTCAATGACGTGATGGTTGAATTACCTGATGAAAAGTGAAGACAATGAAGTGATCAAACCCATAAGCAATGCAAAATAGATAGTTGGGCAAATGTAGCTTCAGCCTAATTGTTCACCGCTTGCGTGGGTCGTACGAAATTGTCTAGGGGAACTTCCGGCAACACTAATGTGGGTTCAGCTGTTGTTGGGACAATGCTTTGGTTTTGCGAAGTGGGGTTATGTTGTCGTTGAGGCGTAGCCGTAGGCTGTTTGGCTACCCTCCGCTTTCGTGTTGCTTGCTCATCCATGGCCGGCTTGTGTGTCCCTGACTTGCCCTTGGTTTTCGGCATGGTATATTTGCGTGTAAAAATTGAATATCCAAATCAATTTCAGTTAGCGGCCGCTTGTGAATGATTTATAAGCAAGATGAATATATCACCAAAGTGAACTTGAATGACTTACAGAGCAATTGATGCACCCGAGGTGATTAACATGTATGGAATATACCCAAAAAATCAGCACATGTATCGTGTTCGATCGAAAGCAATCAGTAGCCATCCTACAACATAACGGACTTATAAGTGTATAAAATGTTCTAAGCTTGAAAACAATTTAAATATCCAATGCAAATAAACAGATTTTCATCTATTTCTTTTTGAGATGGCTAAAATATACAATCTACCAATTTGATCGGCTACTAGAATAGAAAGGAGGATATGACGCAACTGAGGTTATTTATATACTTGGGAGATTTATTTAGAGCCAAATATACTGGACGCTAAATATTCCGGAACCGCATTTCAATCAAACGACGAATTATCCCCGAGATAAATCGGTGTATTCTTAGTCATCTAGTATTCAATATTACTAGATGTTCAGTATTGTAGAACTACAAGTTATCTCATTTACTCCTCATAGAGATTTATGCCTATTGGTTTAAAGAGGGATATAGAAACATATGACATGAAGTTATGTGAAAAATATGTTAAATTTATTAATACAATGGAAATACATTTCGGTGAGATTGTTCATTTTACAAACTAAGAATCCCTTTTGTGAATGATCCCCAGAAGCATAACGTTCATTTTTTTCATACACAGTGTTCATTTTTCACATAGTGGTGTTCATTTGTACAACAAGGAGACCTAATTCAGTGTACTCATTTCATGTATCAAAGTATATATCATGTAGGAATAAAGATAATGATTTATTAGAATGAATGTTATAGGCATTTTATCATTTTGTCACTTTTCAGACGGCATTAAGACTCTGTCCAAACTCTGTACGGGTATATACATAATCTGTGCGTGTACACACAGGATGTACCTCCTAGCTCAGCTTACCCCCTGGATTTGTTTTTCACAACTTTCGCTCCCTGTTACTCCTACAAGGTAAGAATCACGGAGGGATTGGCTTTGTGATGTTATAATGCATGGTCACTATTGATAGAATGGGTTTCGTAAGTTTCGCATCATATGATCAACATATCAATAACAAAGAAAGATTCTTTAGTAGGAAAATGAAATTTAATGTCATAAAGTTTATAAACAGAATTGAAATAATTCATAAGTGAATAAAATGGCAGTGGAGTTGGACCACTTGACATGTTGTGGATCGTTAGTCAAAAGTTTACATTTCCAAAAGTGCACGTACATTTACATTGATCCTTGTTCACGAACAAACATTGATACAGATAGGTGTGTGTGTGTGTGTGTGTGTGTGTGTGTGTGCACGTACTCCTGTATTCCTACCGCTCACACAATTCCTCTACCATTTAAAGCAAGTATGACGGAGTATAAACGCTATCCAATTAACACCCTTCCTGATCCTTTTGTTTGTGCAGAGCTCCGTTTATACCGGTATCCATGGTTATGATATAGATAAGCCATAAGCATCCCGCCCCTTATTAGTAACCAAAACACGCACCCGTAAAGGTTGCTCAGTGATTAGAGTGCTCGCGTCCAACGTCTTAGGCCACACAATGATCCCTCGCCAAACGTTCAGCATTTAAAGGTTAGAGTCGTGGTCGTAAAAGCGGGAGGTTTCGTTTCGCGGCAGGTATATTGATGTATTGTTTTTATGTCTGGTTGAAAACTTTTCACTCATATTGAGACGTCATCAGGTGTAGGTAAAGTACCACAAATTTAGACATATGCTTAGCGCTCAGGGCTGTAGCAGTATGGGTTCTTCACCGTGCCAACGCTTGCCGTGACACGGGACCTTCGTTTTTAAGGTCATATTCGAAGGACCCGTGATTCTCGCT
The DNA here is from genome assembly GCF_947568905.1 of Ostrea edulis. Lineage (NCBI taxonomy): Eukaryota > Metazoa > Mollusca > Bivalvia > Ostreida > Ostreidae > Ostrea > Ostrea edulis. The sequence goes on from NC_079168.1 coordinate 20,144,037, forward strand.
TGTAAATGCCGAGAGTTTGTCGAAGGAACAATCACAAAGTCACTATCTATTTTAATGTCTTAGGTTTGACGTGGCCATGGCACTAGCGGGGTTCGAACTCACGACCTCCCAGTTACGAAACGAAAGCTCTAACCACTGAGCTACCGCAGGCGTTAACACGTTAAAGAACCCTCACTGCTACGGCCCTGGGCGCCATGCATGTCTATTTTTGTATACAGCTGGTGACGTATAAATAGGAGTGGACAACTTTTCAAAGAGGCGTAAAAAAAAATTCAATTTTTTTTTGGTGAGTAAATATTGTTTAGTGGCATTTATCAGATTAGGATTTTTACAAACCCCGACATTCCAACCTAACCAGTGGGTATGAGGTAATTAATATGTAAAACGATATGTATATAACAAGCACTCACAAAGAAAGAAGAAAAGAGGACAGAACAGTATGAAAAAAGTGGTATAATACTCTGGCTACATATTCCTTATACAAATATTAGGCCAAGGTTTAAATGTATAGGACAGTCATATAATGACAGTCTGCATGTAATTTACTAAATTGTGTACTTAACAATATCCATACATATAGCAATATAAATTCATAAAATCTTATTATATTCTAAGTTGCTCGAATAACTTTCATTTTTTCAAAAACATTTCAACATAGTTTTTTCTTATAGCTAATTTCAATTCTATATTGTATAAATTTGACAAAGTCAGCATAAAGCTATTTAACACAAGTGTTTTGGTCTGACATCTACAACAATATATATAATATTTAAGGTGGTAATTAATAATGTTACTAATTTCATTCTCAGCACATCCAAGAATATATTCTTTTTTACAAGTTACAACATCAAAAGAAAACATGTCACTGAGGAGACGTAATAATAATAATAATAATGATTATGCTCAAAGCGCTTTACAATTATCAATGTACATTATTACCCCGGCAGATCTAGAACAATCTAGAACTTTCTCAGCCTCCTAGGAAGCATACAGTGCAAGCTGCCATTACAAGCACTAGAGCACTAACATTCTAACAATATCTTCCACTGTCTATAGCCAGGTACCCCTTTTACACTTGGGTGGAGTGAGGAAATTCATGTAAAGTGCCTTACCCAAGGATAACAACCCCCAAAATACACATAATTAATAAGGTAGACCAATCAATTTTCTTTAAAAAACGATAAATGACCACCAAAATTATCGGCGTCCTTAATTTGATTCATCCTAACAGTCCCGAAAGTATCGCAGGATATATTAGAAGAAAGAAGATGCACTGGTTAATAATCTGCCGTTAGTAGAAAAATACACAACATACTAGTAGTTACAATCGCTGAACATTTGCAGTATATGTATGTGTGACAGACTCATATTATACATGTATATTGTATGATATGATGGGTATACATGTATGTATAAAGAATCGGTTCATTGAATAAAATGCTTAGGCAAGGTAATGTAATTTAAACATGCAGTCAAGCATAAAAATTTGGTCATTTTCCCAAGGCCTGGGGTATATAATTATATTTTGGCCAAATGTCCCTTGTGCCTTTTAATTTCATTGGTGTTTTAGTTTGTCTTATGTCATTGGATTGGTCTTGGAGATTTTCCCTCCAAGAGTTTTGTTCTTTGTGGCCAGTCTTTATTCAGTTTTGAAGAAGAGAGTTGATTTCAGTAGATCTGACATATTTTGACAATTAGACATAGACCGACATTTTTCCTCTTGAATTTATTACTAATGCTAATCTATTCTATAATTCCTTTACTAAATGTTAAATCTGTAATTTTGCATAAAATTCCTTTTGTTGCCACATTCCTGGAATAAATGATCAGTGAGAGTGAGACTTAGATAATGTAAATATCTGTGATAGTAATGTATATGATTCGTCTTACTGTGATATTATTTTAAAGTAAAAGTATGTTTTATGACTTACAAGATATTGTAGATATCATACTTAATTTATAGATCAGACCAGTTTGGTGTCATCTGTAAATATTGTTCACTCGAGCCTATTCCCATAGAATGGTATGCTCACCATATGGTTTTTATTTGATTCAATAATTAATAATGTTAATACATATTATAATGATAATTATTGTAAAGTTTTATGATGAAGTTAAAGTCTATAGGACTTGGGAGATTTAATATGTGATGTATACAGGTATAGAGTTATCTCCCTTGATATAGATCACCCATGTAATGCAATAATCGTATATTGGTTGTACATCAGTAATTATGTGAAATTATAGTATTCATGTTTTATATAGCATATTACTTAAAATTGTTAAACATTGTTGTTATAGGGTTTCATCATTGGACAATTCGTGCATTGGTAACTCCTGAATAAACGTCTTGTCGAGAACCCAAACAGGTGTTCCTGTTATTACTTTAAGGAATCGAGAAACCTGTTACATATGTATAGGTGGATTGAGAGAGAAAGAGAGGGAGGGAGATGGACGGGGCGTAACTACGTTGCCGAATGTCTGGAATAATCATCGTCTGTCTGCTGGTGTTTAACTTGAAAACTACTCGATATTAGAATACACAAACATGCATTTTATACTCATATGACATACTCAAAGCTAATTAATTGATTGCAAACAATATCATGTATTCTTTATGGCTGAAGACATACGTCGTATGGCATACATGTTTACAAAGATAATAAACAAGTTAACAATTGTATGGCATGGCATTATATGGTATGTTACACAATATTGATGTGAATTTATAAACACAGAATACCTGGCCTTGATATATTTCCTGCGCAATTCAATAAAGCAAGGACATTTTAAAATAAAATGAAATTCATCCTCAATTTCTAAATTACAAAGTTTACAATATTATTAACAGCTCTGTTTATATAACATAATACAAAACATCTCGCACATACAAAATTATTAGACCGAGATAAACAACTCAAAGAGGTAAAATTTATTTAATCAAGGTAATCTTGAATTCCCGGTCAACTCTTATATCTATAGATCTATGTCAATCCTATAAACTTTTTACATATAAATACATATTGTTTTTGTCATTTTTCTTCTTTTTCTTGAACCAAATTTTGTCCAGGCCCTAACTAGAGAACCCTTTGACTTTAAGACTTCAAACTTGGAACATAAGGAGATTGTATAAAGGAGGGATGCCCGCCCCCAAAATTTTTGACCTTGACCCACTTATAAAGTCAAGGTCAATCTTTTACGTCAACATATAGTCCAGGCCAATAGCTGAGAACCCTTTGACATTACGATTTCAAACTTGGAACGTGGCAAGAGGATATAGATACAAGGTGCACTGCACCGAAATATTTGACCTTGACCCCTTCATTCAAGGTCAAATTAAGAAAAACATGAATAGACCATAACTTTAGAACCCTTTGACATTAAGACTTCAAACTTCGAATATGAGAAGGGGGGAATTCCACCAAAATGTTTTACCTTGACCCATTTATAAAGTCAGAGTCAATTTTTTATGTCAAAATATAGTCCAGACCAAAAGCTGACTTAACAACCGTTTGACATTAAAACATCAAACTTGGAATATGAAGAGATGATATGGAAGAGTGCACCAAAATGTTTGACCTTGACCCCTTTCTTCATTCCACTTCAAATTAAGAAAAACATGAATTGACCATAACTTTAGAACGCTTTGATATTAAGACTTCAAACTTAGAATATGAGAAGGGGGAATTCCACCAAAATTTTTGACCTTGACCCATTTATAAAGTAAAGGTCAATTTTTTATGTCAAAATATAGTCCAGGCCAAAAACTGACTTGACAACCGTTTGACATTAAAACTTTGAACTTGGAATATGGAGAGGTTATATGGAAGAGGGGTGCACACCACAAACATTTCTGACCTTCATCCACTTACAGTGTCAAGGTCACTCTTTTACATCAAGACTATAACCTGAGAACTATTTGACATTAGGATTTCAAACTTACAACTTAGAAAACAGATATTAAGACAAGAAGTACTGTACCAAAATATTTGACCTTGACCCATTTCTTCATTCAAGGTCACTCTTTTACATGAAAGTATAGTCAAAACTGTAACCTGAGAACCCTTTGACATTAGGATTTCAAACTTACAACATGAAAAGCAGATATTAAGATAAGATGTACTGTACCAAATTTTTGACCTTGACCCATTTCTTCATTCAATGTCATGTTTAAAAAAAACTTAATGATTTCATAACTAAGATTTGTTTGACATCAAGACTGCAAACTTGTAATATGGAAAGGCAATATTGAGGAGGGGATGCACATCACCAACATTTTTGACCTTGACCTACTTACATTGTCAAGGTCACTCTTTTACATCAAAGTATAGTCCAGACCATAACCTGAGAACCCTTTGACATTAGGTTTTCAAACTTACAACATGGAAGGCAGATTTAAGACAAGATGTACTGTACCAATTTTTTTTTACCTTGACCCATTCCTTGGAAAGCAGACATTAAAGGACGCAACGCATGTTTCTAAAAATTTTCATTTTTTCAGCAAAATTAATTCTTTTTATGCCTAAAACTACTTTAAATGTGTTTTAAATGAAATATTTTGCACAGTTTTCGAGTTTGAAAGCGATGAAATTCAAATCTTGCGATATGCATATTTTTTTTCGCTAGTTTACGTGCCATTATGTGTGACGTCATATGCGCCCTCGGGTTTGAAAACGTCTATTAGCCATTTCACAAACAGATTAGATTTAATCGACAAAAAAACAATTATCACGTCAACGGCTTGTAAATAATAATGCAATAATAATGCATTAAGATGTTTTGTGCCGTGCTCGGGTGTACTAGTTGTCGGTAGAAAGGATTTAGATTGAGTATTTTTCAAGTTTTCGGAGGAAGGTACGAGAAAAAAGACGTGGATAATTTTTTTGTTGGAGCAAGAACTTTACCTTCAAAAACACACCCAGTCACCTTTTCAAAAACCGCTTGGACAGAGACCCTGATAAACTGCGAGAAAATGGATATATCGAAGCTTTAAGCACTGGTAGGCCTATAACATACATTCTGGTTTGCTCTTCAAATTCAATACACACTCGGATCAACTGACCTTCACCTTGTAACAACATAGGCCTATATCGACAATACAATGTAATTTCTACCAACTGGTAGATGTACAAAAAAGAAAAATAAAGATACAAAATAATTGAACTTTTAATTATACAAATAATAGAATACACTGTATTGTATTTCCTAACTTTAAATTGAATTATAAAAACGGTACTTAACAATATCGTTATCATGGTTATATGTATAAAGATATATAATTATAGATGGTCAGCACACGGACTAAATAGTTACTAATCTTTTATATCTTTTACTCATGTTAACTAATCATGCTATTCCGTTTTTAAGTCACATTTACGGAATAAATGCTATTGTAAAGTTCCACTGTTTCTACCATGTCAATGATGTGTTGTTGTACTTGCACAGAGTTGTATACTGTTTTGACTGTCCCAAAATTGATGTTCTTATTGGAATTAGGATACCGAGATAAAGCATCAGCGTCTGTGTTCAGTTTTCCTGGTTTATAAATAATATCAAAATCAAAAGCTGATAATGCAGAAACCCATCTTTGACCTGTGGCATCTAACTTTGCTGATGACAAAACGTATGTTAAAGGATTGTTATCTGTCTTGACGGTGAATTTATACCCATAGAGATAATCATAAAATTTCTCTGTGACTGCCCACTTCAAACATAGAAATTCCAACTTCATGGCAGGATAATTTTCTGCAGATTTTCCTAATGTTCTGCTAGCATAACTAATAACTCTAAGTTGCCCATCCTGTTCCTGGCACAAAACTGCTCCTTACCCCTCTGAACTTGCATCTATATGAAGCTCGAATGGCTTGTCATAGTCTGCATAAGCCAAAATAGGTGCATTTGTGATATGTTTCAGCTCATTAAATGCAAGGTGAAGATGACGAACAGTGATCAATCTCATAACTCCTACAAGCAATACAAAATAGATAGTTGGGCAAACACGGACCCCTGGACACACCAGAGGTGGGATCAGGTGCCTAGGAGGAGTAAGCATCCCCTGTTGACTTCTGATCTAACCCTTTTCTTTCTCTGATTCTGTGGAGGCATAATTTCCTGTAAAGGTCTTACAATTTTGCTGAAATCCGTGATGAAACGTCTATAAAATCCAGCAAATCCAACAAATTGTCTTACTTCATCAGGATGAGTAGGAGTTGGCCATTCTAAAACCTTCTTAACCTTTTCTGGATCTGTAGATATGCCTTGTTCTGATACGATGAATCCGACATACTTTACCACTTTATGGAATAAATTGCATTTCTTTGTATTCAACTTGAGATTGCAATCCCTTAATCTCCTAAATATGATTTATAATCTCTCTAAATGTTGCTCATATGAATCCGAAAAAACTATCAAATCGTCCAAATATATGACCCATATTTTCATATTCAAATCTCCTAATCATTCTTCCATTAAACGTTGATAAGTTGCTGGATTGTTTGAAAGGCCAAAAGGTAAACGATTGAATTTAAAAAATCCAATAGGTCCGACTGTAAATGCTGTTCTGTGTTTATGACTTTCTTCAATTTCGATTTGATATCCGGATTTCATGTCCAGAACTGAAAAATACTTTGATCCTGATAATGTGTCGAGAATGTCTTCTATCCTGGGAAGGGCATAGCAATATCTGATGGTTCTCTTGTTGAGCATCCTATAATCTACGCACATCCTAATACTGCCATCTTCTTTCCTTACAAGCACAACATTCGATGCAAAGGGTGAACTTGACTTCTTAATTATTGCTGCAGATATTAAATGCTCAATGTGTTTTCTAACTTCATCTATCATAGATGGTGGTATACGTTTGTACCTTTGTTTAAAAGGCGTTTCATCTAGTAAGTTGAATCCCGTGGGGATCCGGGTTAGAATAGGTCCTCAGTACCCCCTTGCTTGTCGTAAGAGGCGACTAAATGGGGCGGTCCTTCGGATGAGACCACAAAAACCGAGGTCCCGTGTCACAGCAGGTGTGGAACGATAAAGATTCCTCCCTGCTCAATGGCCATAAGCGCTGAGCATAGGCCTAAATTTTGCAGCCCTTCACCGGCAGGGGTGACGTCTCCATTTGAGTGAAATATTCTCGAGAGGGACGTTAAACAATATTCAATCAATCCAGTAAGTTGATCCTGTGTTTAACATCTATATAATGACCGATGTCAGTATCTCCCTTAGAAAATATATCCTTATAGTCCCTGAGCAATCTCCGTATATCCTCTATCTGCTGATCAGATAAATCAGTATTATCCAAAGTAAGATTCCTAATCTGTTCTGGTTGGTTATCTTGGTGTGCTTCATCAGGCAGGAGCTGACTCAACTGCACTAGTTGTACTTCACAAAGCACCGACTTTGGCTTAACTGATACCATCTGTGTAGTTATATTGGGTATATGGACATCGACTTGTCTTGTCTGGGCTGAAAAATTCATGACTTTTGGGATTATATCCAAATACTTTGGCAAAATTGACTTTTTCGTATGTTCCAAAACAGCATACATATCAGGGTGCTGAATCCTGCTATTGGCATCAATGTATCCTCTTATACAGATGCTACTATTTGGCTTGATGATGATTTTAGAATTCTCAGCTGAATGAACCAAGGTTAATCTATTGTTGGTCCTTCTTAGTTTCCTTTCCTGCACAATCAGGGACCTAAATGCCAAGTACCATGATGTAAACAAAGCAGCATTCTATTAAAACCTGTCTCCAAATTGATCTCTACAACCGTCCATTAAATGAGCTTAAACCTTTCTCAGTTTTATAACGTACAACGGAATTCCTTCTCAGGTAAACCGACTTATCTGACATTTAAACCTGGCTCACGCGATCCACAGATCAGCCGCCGAGCCATTCTTGTCTGATCTGGAGATGCGCAACTGATCACGAGGAGTTTAGCGCGCTGGTTGTACGCTGCTTGGAGATTTTGTTGACGCGAGTATATATATATATATATATATATATATATATATACAAAGCACTAAAATGACCAACGACACGAACAACGAGATTGTCAAATTTTCGGGACGACCCGTCCCTTCTTCAGGACAAACGAAAACAATTACATAATGTGGTCAATATCAACAGAGCATAATAACAAAAGCTACATATAAATACATCTAGCACTACAACTACACTAATCTACAAACGTATTTACAACGCAGACTACATGTTTTTGGTCTTTAGGCTTGCCAATCAATGTTAAAAGTGGAGCGAATTAGGACATGCCTTACTCGTCCAAAGACCTGATCCAAAATGTCCGAAAAGAAAAACAATAAACTCCAAACAAAAACAAAGAATAGGCAGCCCAGGAAATTGAATCAACATCAGACATTCCCGTACTGATCATGTCTAGGGTAGATGTGTAAGAAAAACATAGAATCACGGAAACTGATAAATGGGTTTTACATGTAAGCAATCGGTTATGAAGTTCAAAAAAATTAAAATAGATGGACTGATTGTAAACAGAATTGAAAAGAGAAAAAAAAAATGTGTTCAAAAATGGTCATAGTACCACTGTTAGGGACATGATCAGACGAGTAGGTCTAGATGAAGCTTAAAATCTAGTAAGGGTTTAGCCCGTATTCATCCTGGTGAAGTCAGTAGGTTTGTTGATACCATGCGGTTCAAATGACTTCAACCTGTGCATCCAGAATTTTTCCTTCTGCTTTCTTTCGGTATCTGACCAACTAGGGTCATGATCAATAACCACTACTGTCATGTCCTCCCATCGGTGGTTATTGCCATTGAAATGTGTTGCTACTGGCAAATCTTTTTTGGTTCTGATGGAGGACCGGTGGTTGTTGACCCGTCTGCGAAGGTCTGTTGTTTCTCCTATGTACTGCTTCTGGCAGACATCGCAACTGATGAGATAGATGCAGTTATTGGTTTTGCAGGAAAAGTTTTCCAATATTTTATTACTGCGACCCGTGTCAGGACTGCTAAAACCCTCAGTGTCTGAGCTATATTTGCATAATTGACATCTGAGGTCTGAGCATATTTTGAAACCTCCATTGGGTAAAGGGTTATCCAGTTTGGTCCTTACTATCATGTCCTTCAGCGCTAACAGTGAAATGTTATTCGAGTTTTGTGTTTCTTGACTTTTATTATTGGATGTATTTACTGAATCAGATACCGAATTCTTTATTTACAAACTATATATATATATATGTATGTATGTATATGTGTGTGTGTGTGTGTGTGTGTGTGTGTGTGTGTGTGTGTGTAGCAATGTGAAAATTTTGTAAATAACTTTTAAATTTTATGATTAAAAAGAATTGAATTTGCAATTGATAGGATTGTATAATAAAGTTCTACTAAAAACTTACGCCAAAACAATGGCAAGCAGCTTTGGTTTTATTTTAATTTCCAATTTGATGTAACTAGTATTTTCCCGCCAGAAGTTTGGTGAGCGTTTGGCGCCTTTACAGTCATGTGACTTTAGACCAGGGTTGGATTTTTTTTATATTGTCCAGTGTGTTTTAGTTATAGTTGGAGCTATTTCGCCAGTATGGTATGTTGGGCTTTTTGTTTTTATGGAGGCAATAGCATCTTAGTTGGCGTTCTTAATTATATTGCTAATATCTAACAAAGTACATTTTTAACTTTTATTGCAGTTGCACCAAAGAAGCTTTGATTTATAGATTACAGCTTTGCATTTGATAAATATCAAGTCTAAAGTCTATAACTTTGGTAAGTTATACTATTTAGACTGTTTAAGCAATATAAAAGTCAACTAAAGCAATAATATAAATTATTTGTTTTTTTAATCTTATTTTTCTCATTTATTGAATATTTATAAGCTCGGTGGATAACTTTTATAAAATTGTAATTAAAGTGTTTGAATATCATTTGATATAACTTTTTGCTAAGTTTCAAATGATACAATATATGTATATATAACATGTATATGTATTTGACGTGATGTATCTTTTCGTGTCATTTTGATATGCGGCTTTCTGTTTGTTACAGGGCATTTCAATTTATACTATTTAATGTGCAAGTTAATGGACTTACATGGATGAAATATAAACACGAACTTTCAAAAGGATTTGCGCTGTTGTTGTATCCAATGTCAGTACATTTCCCCCCCTTATTATCCCCCCCCCCCTTTTTATTAAAAATAATTAAAGCCGCAATGTCGAGACCAGAATATGAAAGAAGAAAGCTATATAAATTCATAATTATAATGATTTCTTATAATGTTCTAACATAATTAGAAAGTGTTGAAGGTCAAATAATAGTCGCAAATTTGGGAATCCTCATTATGGCTAAATAAAGGAATTCAAGGTCAGAGCCTTGCAACGAGGGAAACAAATTGTATTTCTATTAATCATACAAAAGAAGACATCGATTATCGGGTGAATTTCGGCGATAATACACACACACACACACACACACACACACACACACACACACACACACACACACACACACACAAAGGGGTTCGACAAACATTGCCTTAATTTAGACTCAGAAAACTTGATGTCATGGGTAACATACTTTGAATGCATATAAATACAGGCATTATACCATATTCTCTTGACCAAGATGCCATAAATTTATTCGAAACTCCGTTTCAATAAGTGTGACCGCATGTAGCTACATATATATGACGTTTTTAACAGCAAAATGTCAAACATTATAGTGCGCATGACACAAAGGTATTGTTATAACATGCACGTTTTACACGTGAATTCAGGATTAAGAGTGAGTGTAGCATATGTAGATAAATAGAAAGAAAAAAAAAATATAAAAAGGCGCTCTTAAATTAAGTATACTAGACAGGTTAACACCAGATACTGATTTTTGTAATTCTATACCAATTTAACTCTCCTTACGTATAACGCAAAACAATTTTGGATCAGATTATAGGCAGTTTGGTTTTGCTTATATATTCCTTATTTGAACTCAAGATTTTGGTACTCCTACTGAAATCCTCCATTTTCTGGGCCAGAGGACTGTAGAAACAGTAATGGTAAGGTCAGAAGCTTTCTGGTTAAGGGAGTTCAAAACTGCTGGATCATTCGATCATTTTAGAACAAATTAATCTTCAGTTGATGCTTTGCGATAAGTAGGTTATCCCTTGAGGATCACGTGTAGACACCGCGAATCCAATTATCAACATCTCAAAATGCCACTGACATACGGTCCTACCTTTTCTCTTATATCCTGTAAATGTTAAAGAGCATTGACAGTCACCTAACATCTGCTTGTCTTGTTCAGCGAGCTTAATATACATGTAACGTCTACAGTTTGTTGTCTTGAATCATTATCATTTTATTATTCCTCCATAAATGCATTCAATATTCTTGCTGAATACATCATCTCCTTATCATCTTTAAAGCAAACAATCTTCCAGAAACAATCCCGTTATAAACTGTAAACTCGAAAAAGTTGATTGGCCAGTTGTCGAAGCTCTGTGTCTGTAAGATTTCACAGCTGAAAAGTCTGAAAACCACCCAGACCCCATTCAAAAATTTACTGAAACTTTTAACAAATAGCAAATAAATGCATACCTAAAACCTCGAAAAATTCTACTAACCCCCCACGCTCAAGAAAAAAATCAAGGTTTACAGAAGAATGCAATGTAGCAATTAAAGCTCGCAAAAAAGCAGAAAGACTATAATTCAAGAGATCATCTACTTCTTTGAATCTGAATAACTTTTGCATATATCGACCAAAGGCTCATAGAACCATAAATTAAGAAAATGAAAATCCTGGAAAACATTTTTATCAAGTGTAAATTCGCATATCCTATAAATAAATTTGGATTGCGATAAGGAAAGGAAAAGGTTCCGGAAAAAATAACATCTGAAGGTAGGAAATAAAATAATCACGAATAAGAAAGATTTATCTAACAGTCTAGCTAATACTATTTCTATAAACTCATCAAAAAACAATATGAGCCCAAACTTTATCTGGAACAAAAATAATGAAGAACAGAAATATCTGGATTTTACATCTGAAAACAATAACTTTTATTACGAACCATTTATTGATGATGAGTTGATAAAATCCCCAGAAAAGCCTTATGATACAGCGATCAAATCCATTATCAAATCATAAAACATCTTTCTAAATCTACCAAAGAATGTCCCTTTCTGAATATAAAAGATCTGAAACAAAGTCTGTCGATTTGAAGCAAACATTATCCAAAATAAAACAATCCAAACATTCTACAATCGATATCTATACAGATAGTTCAAAAGACCAAAATAAAGTTTAGATATCAGAGACGACGTTTTCTCTGCTCGACTTCCGAATGAAGCAACAATTTATACCGCCGAAGCAACGATTATTCCGCTTGCGTCTGAGTACATTATAATTTCTAATGACAAACAGTTTACTATATTCTCAGACTTCCTATCATGTCTACAGTCAATAAACAACATAAATATTGATCATCCATATATTTAAGATGTTTCAAACCGGTATTCTTTTCTAGCTAAACAAGGTAAAATAGTCAAGTTCTGCTGGATCCCAAGTCATATTTGTATCCCTGGTTA